>NW_022985094.1:0-252247 GCF_010015585.1 Eremomyces bilateralis CBS 781.70 | reverse complement strand
AAATGCCTCTTTAAAGAGGTCTTTACGCTTATATGGCGTATATGCTTCATAAGCAACCATCTCGTCGTAAAATTGCAGCAGCCGCTGCCTGGCATTCTCATCTTTGCCATCCTCAATCCACCGGCGCACCTCACCCGCAAGATTCGCAAACACGCCTATTACAGTTAGCGAGCTTCAAAGCTAGGATAACTAAGAGAACTAGTAGGAAAAGCAAGAGAAATAGGAGAAATAGGAGAAATATGCGAAATAGGCGGAGAACTAGAGAACTAGGGGGAATAGGGGAAACTTGCTCCTGCAGTACCACTTCCCAGAAGTGGAAGACCCGTCGTAATCTAGGTATTCATGCATGTAGCCGAAAACGTTAAAGAAGTTAACGGACGAAAAAACCGACTCCGACTCGATAAATTTGGTAAATTTATCTACTGCAATTGATGCAGCCACTGTATCCTCTTCGATGAGCCGTTTAACGTAACTCTACGCGAAATTAGCAAAAGAACAACTTAGTAAGACGTATAGCTAGCCTTCATGTTCCTGATAGTCTCAAACTTGAAGCCTTTGGACCAGGCATGAATAAAGTCATGCGCTTCTCGCCACTCGACGTCATCCGCCGTCACAGATCCGTACACATTCTGGATCAACTTGTTTTCCTCAAAACAGCTGTGGAAAAAGAAATGGTTCCACCTCGTTGATCTGGACAGCTTCGCAACGCGAGCATTGTCCTCACTGACGGCTTCGGCGTGGTGATGGCGCTTCGCTCGTACCCGTTTCTTCGGGTTACGGAGGTAGGATTGGAAATCCTCGGGTTACTTAATGCGTCAGAGACTGGACTTCCTATATAATTTATATAAGAAAGGCAGTGTGCGGAGCATACTGGACGACCTAGTTCATCATCTTCCGCTCCAACATGGGAGCCGGACAGCGCCGGGTCTATGCCAGCAGCAGTGTTATCCATCTCAAATATCGAGTTTAAGAGTGGTTATAGGTCATCTGAGTCTTATATAAGAAGCTCATCTCATTTATAACGTGTCTACCCGTATGATTAGGTCTAGGAGAGCATCGTAGAGTTATGGTAGGAGCCGGATTAATAGGAACCCCCGAAGCTAAGCCGAATCTTAGCCGACGTTTTGCCTACTAAACCGTTAACCAACCGTTATCAAGGGTCAGCGCCACGGGTTATGGCGTGCCAAGGCGCATGATAACCCAGCCTTTGCGCAACCAACCACCGAGCCACCTAGTTGATATGCACTTATCTGAAAGTCTTCGTGGTGGCTGGGTTACTGGCGAAGAAATCGCGCAGCGTTAAGCCTTTTTCAGTAAAGCGTCCGTGGAAACTATCGCTCTATACGGTATAGCTGTGACTTGGTGGTGCTTAGCTCAGGCATTTTCCCCTCTCCCCTCCCCTCCCCTCCTCTCTCGATAGAACGAGCCTGTCTCGATAATAATATAGAGATAATTTACTCGAGTTGTTCCTACTAAGTACTGCCATCAGACCGTGAAGAAATGCCTCCTAGCTCGCAGCTCTCTATAGAGCATACGATCGAGCTGAATAACCGTTTAAATGCAGCGACACAACGAGCCCTTGCAACACCAGATGGCCGAGTAACGAATACAAGGAGAATATATGAGCCACGACAGCAAGAGTTTATTGTGAGAAGCGCTTTCGTACGGGGAATCTAACGAAGGAGGAGGCTAATTCGGTTAGGCGTGGTGCCAGAAGAACCAGTGCAGCGACGGTATCCTCGTTACCAGTCCAAAGATTATCCTCTTTCTAGAAGAAGAGGTTATCGGTCGTATAGCAAAGCCGACCCAGCCAGGCCGGAGGCTGAAGCAGCCTCGTACGGGCGCAGATGGCAATCCGATCGTACAAACGCTCGGAGCTCGATCGATTGAAACGTACGTCTCTGCAATTATGGAGCTGTGGAAAGTGCAGTACAGCCTTCTTCAGAACCAAAATGTCCCCGCCCGGTCGTATGCGTTGAAGCAGCTGCTGCAAAAGCGTAAGATGGCCGAGGTGGCCCGCAAGCGAGAAGAGTACGTTGATCGCGGTACTGGCACACTGCTCGACGGCTATTCAGAAGAAGAGTTCGTACGATGTATACGAGGCTGCTGGCAGCCCGAGGCGTCTGAAACGTCTGTCCGGGCAGGCAAGGAAAGAAAGCGAGAGAGACCGACGTCGCAGGTCTACAGCGGATGGCTTCGTACGGCAGTCGATCTCCTCTTCTCGCATAACATGCTTCTGCGTGGGGAGACTGTACGAAACGGAGAACTGCCTGATCTCTTCGCCGTCCCGCTGCAGAATGAAGGAGCAACAGATTGCCGTGTTCTCTGTATGATTATAGACAACGGGAAGACAAACGCCTTTGGGAAGCTAGAGTATGGTGTTACCGTACGGCACAAGGAGCATTGGAAATGTTTAGTCTCTCAACTGGCGTTCTACCTCTTCTTCCGCTGGGACCTTGAGAAAGAACCGCCGCCGACCTTCAAGCAGCGCTCAGATTAGTATCGGACGAAGATTTTGAAAGGTGGCCAGAATACCCATCCTCTCTCGTACGCTACTCAGCTGCAGTAGGTCAATGAGATCTTTGACCGCTATGAGATCTCTTCATACAAGAAGACACATGCCGGACGAAAGCAAGGTGCTCAGCATGCGGAGATACTTGGGGTCAGCGAATCTCAGATTCAGAGAGCTGGACGATGGAATTCGGATTCCATGTCGAATGCATACCTCAGCCACATTCCCCGAAAGTTCGTACGAGCAGCCGCTGGCTTCTCTCCCAGCGGCCGAGGAGACTACTTCATTCCGCGAGCACAGGTCCTGCCTCCTGAGACTCTCGTACGGAAGATCTGGCCATGGGTGGACGAGTGGATCGAGCGGTTCCAACAGAATGAGAGCACCGTGCGTGAGGATCACCAGTTAGAAGAACAGGGTGAGGGAGATCGGAATGACCTTGCTGGAAAGGCCTTCCTCCGGCTACTTGATTATCTTCGTACGGTGCTTCTTCAGGACTTCGTACTAATCCGCGATGAGTTTCCACACCACCCTCTCTTCCAGCATCCGATCTTCTCTGATCCGGAGTACCTTGACTTTATGCGGAGGATGAGGCAAACTCTTGCTGCTGAAGTAGTTCAACCGCAAGATGTACTCGTACGATAAGCTGTTCCGATAATTGCAGATCGGTTGAGTGTGATGGAGACCAATATTGGACAAAGATTACAAGAGATGTTCGACTCTCTTCGTACGGAACAGTGCCGCCAGCGTACGGTTCTAGATGATGTATTCAGTGGCAGAACACCTCTTTACCTTAATGTAGGACACTTATCCTTACTCCAGGATCCATTGCCAGCGGTTCGGACGGCCGCTCCCGGCACGGGAATACCTTCAACGCCGGTAATAGAAACTCCGGTTTCTATCGCACGCTCTACTCCTACCACCTCTTCAGCTCTACCGCTATTGGCCGCCAGCCCTTCGACTGTACCACCGCTACCTGATCGGCCGATTAAAGAGAATGGAGAGCCAATCTATACTATGTCTCGTACGGTAGAAACCGTTGATCAACTCTGGCGAGAGTGGTTTGAAGGATTTGCACCTAATCCTTCCGTACAAGCGTTAGAGTTAAGTTATGGTGCCTTATGGCGACAGAAAGATTCAGAGAAGACGTGGTATAGTCGTAGAAAAGCTATTATCGATTATATCCGTACAGTATCTGAGGCGAAGAGAATACCAGCTCTCCTTGCGGTAACACGGTTAGAAGAGGTGCGTACGAGATCAAAGTGGAGTTTACATCATCTCTACAAGGAGATTGCTTAAAAAAAGAGTAATCTACTTGGATAAGCTCTAAGATTGATAGAGGAGGTGCTCGTACGATAATAAATTAATTTGGAATCAAGCAGGAGGAAGTAAAACGAAGAGGAGGATCAAGAGAATCAGGAAGAGAAGGAAGAGGAAGAGAAGAAGGAAGAGGAAGAGGAGAAGGAGAAAGGGGAGGAGGAGGAGAGGGAAAAGGAGGAATCGAGTATCCATAGGACAGAAGCTTAGACTTATAACTACACCTTACTGAGTCAAATGAATCACCCCTTCCGTACGAATTCCTATTTTAGAAAGAGAAATTCCACCTACGTACGAATCTCTATCTCAGAAGGCTCACCCTATTATGCTGTACCTTGGGTAGTCGGGATTTCAATACAACAAGTTGACTTTGGTCACTTGTCACTTGTCACTTGTTACTTATAAGTCGATATATCTAACAGCTTACCGTCCCTACCGAAGATCTCAACCAAGATGGTTAAACATAAAAATATGCGCGTACGCATGGATATCCATACTTTCTCTGCTACTGCTACTGTTATTGTTGTTAGTTACAGGCAATAAGAGTACCATTTCCGCGATGGGTGTTATGTGTGAAGAACTAAGGTCTTGGCATTTTTGCCTAATAACCCAGGCCATGACGCACCAAAATTGCCCTTATGATATGTCCCAGTTATCTTCAACTGTTTTGCTAGCTAGATCTCCTTTTTGGAGAGACAATGGGAATCGTCAAGACCAACTTGCGTTGTGACTCTACAGCAACTGAGCTAAAGAAGCAAACGTGCTTAATCATCACCCACGCGTGATGCGACACAACCGCTAACCAACTGTTAATTAAGCAAAACGATCGAGGAAATTTCCCGATTGAATTCTAAACCGCTGATATATCTAACCGTTGAGACGGTTTGATCGCAGAAGTTACGAGAACCACTTTCATTTATTGCAAAGCTAAAGAAGAAGAGCTATCTACGACGCGTGCGGTCACTCAGGCTGTAGTCAATACTACGCTATCTAGCACCGAAGCCAGCTTTATGTCCGGCGTCTTCGCAAACTAGGGCACGAGCACGATCGACCCCGCGACCCAAGCTTCAGTATCGGCGCTGGCTGCGACCGTTACGTCTTTGGTCTTGCCAGGCGTGACACTAGACATCTTCCCTATTGGCTTCCTCATCACACTTGTATAGACCGCCGCATTTCTTACGGCCGTTAGGTTCGGAACTATCGGCCCTGTACAGTTCAGGGACCAGTATTGGCGGCGGACGAAGAGGGAACTTGGTACGACTGTGAAGCGGATTGTTATGGGTTGAAACCCTTGGTTCGCTAAGGCTGAGAGCCCAAGCCTGATTAGGTTAAGGGTTGATTCAGCGTCCAACCTTCTTCGATGTAAACAAAGAAGGCTTCCCCAGCTTAGAAATATGTACCGTATATAGAAATGTATTCCGTAATAATGCTCACCTATTCGCCAGGCCGGCCATCGGCCTACACAGACCATCCGACCACCCCCCGGTCAAGAAGGCCTGGGCGCACAGTGGATGCTGTGCAACTCTACGGGTTAGGCCTTGTAACTCCATGATGATCGCAGAAGCCTGGCTTCTACATGAAAAGATGGCTAGCTGCCGTAGAATGAGATTCATCTCTCATAGCCGGCTAACACCATTGCATTAGCCGATGCGGTGAGAAAGATGAAGTGTGAATGGTAATCAAGAAGGTTCAAGTTACTGAGAGATTAACCAAAATATTATTAGAATGGGCCCCTTGCCGCCTATCTCCAACTTGTTACTCTGCCCATTAGTGGCTTCTCATTAGATAATTGCTGTAACCCCTTCCAGCAACGTTCAAAGTCCGAACTTCGCCGTCTCAGCAAACCGGAAGTTAGTTAGTGACGGAATACGTCCGTAAATTTAATATATTTCCCATTTCCCATACAAGTGATACATCCCTTTACATATATTTCTGAAGTCACGGGGAGATTTTTCATCGATCCGGTAGTTTTGGACTAGTTTCGCGTTATCCTTATCTCATCACTCTCGAATCCCTCGTTAAGATGGCTGCCCACGCTGTTGAGCTGGCACCAAAATCGCTGAGCGCCCAGTTAGCTCTCCGGTCGATTGGAGATGATCAGTTCATCAGTGTGATTCCTCCAGATCAAATGGCCAACTCGAAGAGCATCGCGTACGGCGGCTGTACCATTTCCGCCTCGCTTCACGCGGCCTTCCAAACCGTAGGCCCAAATTACGCCCTCTATTCTGCAACTGGAAGCTTCTTGGGCCCTTCGTTGGTTGACCGGCCGTTCATTGCGCGAGTACGACGCGTGCGCGACACGAGATCATTTGCAACTCGCGTCATAGACTTGAGCCAAAGCACGAACGCTGTTCCCTACGAAACCCTCACGAAGGCCGTGAAGGAAAACCTGGAGAAGACTGAGCGGAAGGTGATGATCATGATTGCGGATTTCCAAGCCCCGGAACCGGAGGCGCTGCTCCAGTATTCTGTCAAGCCATTCAGGCAATACTCTCCAGTCGAGATATGCAAGCCGCACGATCAAACCGCTCTAGAGATGGAAGAGAAGGGATTACTCCCACCGGGAGTGTCAGAAGGGTTGAAGAAGGAATTTGGGCTGGTCAAGAAACTTCAATTCGAACAGCGCACCACGCCAGAAGGAGTCATGGGCCAGACCTTTGGGGCGGCGAAGTGGTTGAAGACCAGCCAGGATGATCTGGATGTTACAGAGAAGACATCTGCCGACTATTTCCGACATGTTGGAACGACTCAAACCCAAGCCGAGAACGTGTGCGGACTTTCGCTCATGATGGACGGGGCGCTGTCGTTCATTCCGTTGGCGCATAACGCCATGTGGTTCGATGAAGCCGGCCCGTGCTCGACGCTTGACTTCGCCCTAAGATTATATGTCACTGAAATCGACCTCAGTAAGTGGCACCTAAGAGAATGGCGAACGATAGTTGCCGACCATGCGAGGACGTACACCGAGTCGAGGCTCTTTGATAAGACAGGGACGAAGTTAGTGGCGAATATGACCCAACAGTGCATTCTGAGACCAGCACCGAAGAAGCAAAAGTTATAGACGGAATGGTTTTTGAAGTTAGAAGATGGATACTGTCAGGCTACGAAAGGATGAGGTGAAACTCTGTAATTCGCGATATACGAGAATCAATCTACGAAGGAGGAAGGAAGATCTAAGTACATGCCGCTGTGTGAGCGATGATAAGTAGGCCTTGAGGTGCTCACAACACCGATCGTATCGTGAGGCATCCGTATCAGGCCATAAGGCAACAATACATTAACGCCTCAAAGCACGAAAAGTACGACCGTGACAGTTCTTTAGAATTAGGATTATTCTAAACCCTCGCTACACGCAGCTCGTTGCTCACGCGTAACCCCAGAGTAGGCGAGCCTGAGGATGTCCTGTTAGAGGCCTAGGACGCGTCCTCATCTACCTAATGATAAGTCAGGCTTCCGGATCCAGCTGCGAGCTAGATAGACCCCTATCGGATGGTTTTCGTATCCCTTTATATCCCTCAAGAGGCCTCCCTTAATGAAAGGACACCGTGTCTAAGCGGAGTCAGTAGACACAGTCGTGCTGGTATTGGTGGTATGGCGATACCACGCTCAAGGCCTGCGACCTGCACGCGCAACGCGTGCGTCTCTCTCATCGCCACTGCACTTAGCCATCAATAGAGAACTCTTCTCCATCAATGTTTCACCCGCGGCGACGTGGACGCGTACAGTTGGACTTCGCGGGCTTCTGTAGAATTTTCTTCTTAAAGAAGTGGAAAAATATTGAAAGAATGAAGAAGTAAAGTCTACGGACAGGTGGAAACTAGGAGGTTTTACTTCAGCGCAATTCACCATACTCACGATGGACAATTTTCAACACAGAATTTCAGTGAATACACATAATCAATGTGTTTTCCAAGCTAATGAAAATAACCAACTACTGTTGGCTTGCCGACCGTTAAAAGCTACGTCCTCCATTCACCAGTCACAATGTAAACCAGCAAATTGGCAACTAGCAAGGCATGGAAACTTTGTGATAGTTATACGAGTGGAATTAGCAGACTTTCGAAAACGGAAGCTGTTAATTTCAGGCCATGGTTGCTGAACAACCATTACTGTGATGTTCGCTCTTCGCAGGAAGACTTCTCAAGCAGTTTGGCCGGAGTGGTAGCAAAGATTCGTGTGAAAGCAGTGGTACGGAATATGAAACCATTGGAGACACTAAGATGAAGTGAGAATCAATGCAAAGAACAAAGAACCCTGTACATATATCTATGCGACCTGCTTTGATGGCCTTCCCCCTTTTGATGCAACTATATTGTGGTTGATCTAACCCGCCTCTAATTGTGACAGTCTTGGGCTTCGCCCAGTCTGTGTATTGTGGCCTTGCGGCCTAAGGCAGGAAGGATAGGTAGACCGTTTGCTCACAGATGTACATAGTAGATCGTGAGAGAGATCTTTTCCTTTTCTCTTTAGCAATTCAATAGCGTTACCAGCTTACCAAATCCTTCGTGGTTTGGGCCCATGACACTAATCAGTCGATTCGCACGAATGATCTAGGAGCCCCAGCACATGGTGCCTCGTCGGGATATCACTCCTAAACTATTAGGGCCGATTATGAGTCCCACATGACTGGCCTAATATAATGTTAACAATGCGCAGTATCGGATCGAAGATACATACACACGGCAGTACGCTCATGCCCTTTATCCCATTTCGGCCCGCCAGAGATCACCAGGCAGCATCGTACCACCATTCCGACAAAAACCTTCTTGATTCTAATGTCGACTGGTGGAGCTGCCTGAGGATAGTACTCTCGAGGAACTGCACGGCATCGGCCTCTTAACTCGGATAAAGAATCGAAATACAAGCTCTCTATCGAGAAGAGCACCCCAACAAACCGACTGACCAGAAGTAACAGAAACGAAAAGATACTACACAGCGATGAATTGACTCGGAATACGAAGAGCATACCGACTGTGTGTGCTGATCACCGAAGTTCCGGAGATATGATCAATTACTGCCCTCCACCATTCTCGTGCATAATTGAACCCGCGACTGAATCTGTACCGCCTGAACCGTTAACAATTGATCAGTTAGCTCCATCTGTAGTTGATGGGTAGCATCTTCTAACTCATAATTGCCCTTGACCTTTCCATGCTCGATATTCGCCTCTTGAAATCTCGTCGCGCAAGCTCTGCCGGCCGCGCCAGCCAATCTGGCCCCAGCATCGAGACTTTTTGATTAACTATCTCAAGTTGCTGAATGCGCACCGCCTGATCCTTTCATAATCGGTGGGATTGCTATCCCCGGTGCCCAACACTAATCGCAGGTTTCCCCTGCTGGTCCAGCCTCTGCCCAATATCTGACCTTGTCGGCCAGATTCACCTTCACTTTCGTTTCCAGCTCGGAAATCCTCCTGTCTGGGCGGTCTTGCGTCAGTTTTGTCTCGTCATATCTGGCTGAAGTTTGATACAACCCCGCTTTGACATCGGGAAGGGAGAAGTCGCTTTCCCGAAGAGTGAGAAACCCGCACTATGGCTGAGCTTACGAATCAACGGACGGGAGAAGAATCCCACACTATGTCTAAGCTTAACAATGGATCGAGTCGACTGAGTAACGGGTCCACGGGTTGGGGTTATGATTCGCGGAGTTATAGAACCGGTGGATGAAGATAAGACAAGACATTTAATCGTATATCGTAAATATAACTCCGGTGGATGGGGTAATGAGACAGAAAGGATTGTCACGTCATGACAGTATGTTGTTAGAAAGTGAGGTTTCAAGATCAGCTGCAGGAAATCGGGATGCCAGTCTGCTCGATGAGATAATGACTCGACAACCCAATGCGACAATATACGAAGGTTCTACTAGATACATTGAACAAGCAAATGGCTATGCAGAGTATATTCGCGATTCAAGGAGCATTGCAAAGTCAAGGACAATTCAGAACTCCAATTCAGAGCTGCAGTAGAATATTGAAAGACGGGGGACTTGGAGAATATTTGTATACCGAAGATGCAAACGGGACATGCAAACAGAAGGGATGATGAGAGGAGTTGATGATGAATTTGGTGACGCAATACACTTGTTCATAGACGTACCACCCATCGATTCCTTCGGGAAATCATGCTGGAACTCACCGTGCCTGTCGACCCATCGTCTAGTCGAGCAATTTATCCATACCAGTAGAACTTGAGGATTCCGGTTTCCTGGATCCCGGAACGATCCGTCCCGCCTGGTCGGGCAGATACATAGGGTGTCCAGTGGAATCTGTGGATAAATCAAAGTGAAGTGATATTAAGTCCGAATAGGCAGAATTTTGAGAACTGAGCTGTGGGGTTTTTTGTTAGGTTTCACTCACATGGATAGCCAGGTTTCAGCTTACATTTTCCACCATCACTTTCCAATCACCGCCATCATATCTGCACGGATATCCATAGTCAAGTCCTTGTTCATAGAACGGTCTTCTTGTTTTCCCTTCGTATTGTAAGTCCAGTCCATCGGACGGGTTCCTTGTTGCCCCATCATCTTCTAAGCCCTGTCCCTAGGACAGGCTTCTTGTTATCCCATTGGGATTCATCTCATCAATCATCTCGACGTTGCTGCCGACATAAGTTTAGTCCTTAGAACAACTTCTTGTTTTCTTTCAATCCATCCCCCATCAACCTTGTCATCGGGACGGGCTTCTTGCAATCCGTAGCGTCGATTTCTCCAGAAAACCCCAGATCCAATCACCACTCCACCAAGCATCAGCAATGGCACGCGGCAAAAACAAAGGTTTAAACGCCACCGCGGCCAACATTCGCCATATCAAAGAATATGTAGGGCTAACGGACACCTACGATGTTGTCCCAAGACGTCCTCGACTTCCAGAGAAGAATCGGGTAGAAAATCTAGGGATCACATCACCACTCTTCCTATCCCACATGACAGTCGCTTGCCAATTGCAGCAAGTCAACCAAGCGCTTCGCATGCTGAGCTACAAAATGCAATCACCCCGGCCGCAAGACAACATTAGGGAGCCAGGAACACGAACCAGACGCGGCCATCAATCGAACGAGCCACTCAAGATGTGCTTGGCATCGCACTTGACCTTGTTTTTTCCGACCTTAACATCGACAAAGCTGCTGTCCTCAAGGTAGTTCGAGGTCCCTCAAACCGGACAAGCAAAATGCTAGAGGTGCCGACGAGCTAGACAAAGAGGATGAAGATGAGACAGAAGAAGACCTGGAGGAGAACGAATCGAAGGACGAACCGGACGAGCCGGGGGGCCTGGAGGACGCACTGAACGAACCAGAGGAGCCGGAGGATCTGGAGGACGCGCCGTACAAACCAGGGGGACGAGGGCAGCGAGGCGGATAAGGGTGAGGACGAGGATGAGGACGAGGATGAGCCCGAGAATGACGCTGGATCGACTCGAAGACAGTACACTAGGGCGTGAACGCATCATCGACATGGTACGATTGCATAAAGCGGGTCAAAGAACTCAACGCTAATAATTACCAGGGCAATCCATCCAAACTCACCAAAGCCCTTGTCGCATTCATCGCGCAGACTGGGATCCTCATCTCCCGCACGCGTTTTGAGAGGCGATGTATCATCACTCATCTGACAAGTTGGATGCCGAGCTAAATCCGATCAGCCTCTAATACGTTCTATTCTCTTGCGTTAATATCCAAGAACGCATTTCCAACCGCAAATGAATGGTTCGAATCAGCGGTGGCCAATATCTCGGAATGTCCGATCTTCATCAACATCCGAACGCTGGAAACGGTGTTGAAAGGAGCCGAGGGCGCGGTAGACACCATTTTCGAGGAACTCGAAGGAGTGAGAGAGGTATAGAATGCCTTCAAAATCAGGTTTCTGACACCGATTTTTCCCATTCTTCCACCACGCCATACAATGGCTGGTCTTTTAGAGGCACAATCACAATATTACCAATGCAATGCTGCATCCTCAATGGTGTTTATAGAAAGGTGAGGAAATCATGCCACTACTGAGCGCAAATGCCGGTGGAACGACACAGATGTGGAAATCATGAAAAGGCTTGAAAATTTGTATCAATCGACTTACAAACGGTATTCCATCCATCCTTCGGACCAGAACTTGAATGAAGAATCAGTTCCCGCAAGAACTATGAACACCGATGGACTGACTGACCATATCCCATAATGAATCTGCAACTCCGATGGCCTATGATCTCGTGTCGTAGGGAGTCGGGAGTACTAAGTGAGCACTTTCCATCGCCTCTGAAGCAACCGGATCAACCTGATTTGTCCATGACATCGTCTGGACCTACCACAGGACCCGTCACACTACCCTCCACATCCCCCAAGACGGTTTCTGGTTTGTTGTTTGGAACGAATGCGTACCTTGGAAGGGTTGCCATCTTCTCCTCCGGACTAACCTCATTATCCGAATAAACCAAACGGAAGTCTTTCTTTGATTTCTCCGTTGCACTTGGTTTGGATTTGTCCATTTCCTGTTTGGTGCTAGCAATCAGTTCATCAACTGACGCGGAGAAAGCGGCCGCGTTGTGACCATTGACTCCCTGGGTCTGGTTAGGGCCCGGTGAAGATGGTTGAGCATGGCCTTGATGCATTTGCTGAAACTGAAATGAATTCACCTGGGGAGCGCCAAAGGCGGGTCTTTGTGGAAGTCCCGGGGCATTTGGGAGATTTTGTCGAAGGACTTGCGGATGTCCTTGGAATGGGGGGGAGATGGATGGATATTGACCTGGTGAGTATCCACCGGGCATGGGAGGGACTTGAGGCATTCCGGGAACCCAAGATGGAGGGAAAGCTTGCTGACCGTAAGGCGGAAACTGTCCATAGGGAGGAGGACTGGTTTGGGGAGGGATATGAGGTACTTGGTGTGAAGGGAAGGGCGGGTGCTGGAAGAGTTAGTATCTGCTCAACATCTAGAGCGATCGACTTACGAAAGGAACCGGACTTTGAGTAGCAGCGGCTGGACTTTGAGCTCCCTGTAACGGTGTTACATCACCACTACTTCCAGCGGCTTCGGCAGCTTTCTTAGCTTTGTGTTCGGCCAATCTCCTCTTCAAATCGGATGGAGATTCGAATTTCGGTTTCTTTGGAGCATTTGCACCAGGAGCTGGGTTTCCGGTTTGTGCTTGACGATCGGCTTGAGCTTCGTAGTATTGTTGAAGGACGCGTTGTTTGTGTGAGTTGACGACATCCTCCGGGATACCTTCCATCCCAAAGATTTCCACATCCAAGCCCTGTCGATTGGGAAGGGCATTGTCAACGGCATTGAGGGTCTCTTTGTGGACTTGATTCAGATGAACGGACAAACCTGAGAGGTTAGCGATGCGCGTAAAGTCATGGGATCAACGTACCTCCAGCGGTATTCAACCGACGATTACATCTATCGCACTTGAAGTGCTTAGCCTTCTGATGAGATATGAGGATCTTTAAGTCATCGAAATCGCGCTCACAATAGTAGCACCAAGGTCGTGACAGGACATCTTCGACATCGGGATGATTCCTCTTCTTCTTTCCCATGATCGGTTCTTGATGGGTTCTCGGTGACGGAGTGAATATCGATGGTTCTTGATGAGTTCTCGGCGGATGATCTTGGTTGAATGACAGGAGTTGTTTCTGAGAGGCGAAGTCGCGAAGATGGATGTCGCGAAAACGGAATTGTTGCCTTGTAGCCTGACTACAATTTCCCACGTCCTGTTCGACTATCACAACTCAAGAATTACTCGATCGATTTGTCCAGATCTTTGCTCTAAGCCGGTCTAATCCTCAAGGGATTCATTGTCGTCAAAGATGTCCGTTCTACATATGAGGCGAAAGGATGAGTCATGGGGTATCAGAAGGACGGGAACTCCACCTGTGACCATTGCTTTCTTAGCTAGTTACCCTCAGACCGCCTTTCCGTAAGTCAATTCTACTCCAAAGCCACAAGAGATGGAGTCGAAGCCGATTATTCTCCATCTTGGAGATGATATCAAGTGGAATCATGATCTATACCAGAAACTACAGGAGAGATTTGAAATCAGAAGAAGTTACAAGATGGATCGTGGGGCGTTCATAAAAGCCCTCAAAACGAAAAAGTTTGGGAACTTTGTGGCAATATATCGCCCATTCTGGAATACCGGAGGGGAGATGGGGAAGTGGGACCGTGAATTGATCTCTCTTCTCCCAAATTCCTGCAAAATATCCGCCAGTGCCGGAGCAGGATTCGATTGGGTTGATACGAAGGTGATGGCCGATCATGGTAAGTGATTCTTCCAAGAGTATCTCGAACTAACCTTCGTAGGCATCGTATATTGCAATGCAGCATCTGCTTGTACCGAGTCAGTAGCCGATGCTGCAATTTGGTTGATCCTATCCACGTATCGATTGTTTTCTTGGTCGAGTCAAGCAGCTCGTTCGCTCTCCGTCTCCGAATTCGTTGATGCCAATCGCAACATTGCTGCCATATCCAATAATCCATCTGGTTCAACTCTTGGGATCATTGGTTTGGGTCGGATTGGATTTCGTGTTGCGCAAAAAGCACAGCAATGTTTTGGTATGCGAATCATCTACCATGACGTGATGCGTATGGATATTAAGAAGAGCATCGATGCCGAATTCCACTCCCTCCAGACGATGTT
Organism: Eremomyces bilateralis CBS 781.70; assembly: GCF_010015585.1. Classification (NCBI taxonomy): domain Eukaryota; kingdom Fungi; phylum Ascomycota; class Dothideomycetes; order Eremomycetales; family Eremomycetaceae; genus Eremomyces; species Eremomyces bilateralis. Next base: position 237,800 of record NW_022985094.1, on the reverse strand, counting down.
GGGAAAGGCAGACTGTGTCTTGATTGCAACACCATTTAACGGCGATCAACTACTATCTCAAGAACACTTCCGCATGATGAAGAGAGGTAGTCGTTTGGTGAATGTGGCAAGAGGAAAATTGTTGGATGAGGATGCCCTCATCGAAGCGTTGGAGTCGGGTCAACTTTCGGCAGCCGGATTGGATGTTCATTTCAATGAACCCGTCCTCAACCCGAGGTTGGTGAAGATGAGGAACGTGGAACTTCTCTCACACACGGCTGGTGCCTCTCTAGAATCTCATATCGGTTTTGAACGTTTGGGAATGGAGAATATTCTAAGTTTCTTTGAGACTGGCAAGGCAATAAGTCCTGTGAATCTTCAGATGATGGCAAAATTCTGATTCAGAGAATGAAAGAGCATGCAGAGCTGACACTCATACACAAGTCTAGCGGATGGTCCTCCCTATCTAGACATTCTTTGTCAACCGTTGACTAGATAGCGGAAACGATTGTGGTTTTATATTTCGTAAATAATGACATGTCTAACCAAGCAGGCCTTCCCAACATCAGGGAGTCTTGTCTAACCGCACTGTCCTGGGTCTACAACAGTTAGTTATGTCCGAATGTTGAATGGATTGACTTACGTTGACGATCGGAAAGGGGCTGTGGGAAAAGTCCGCCAGCAAGTAAGTCTTGCATATCCCATTCCGGTGCACCCTCGGTTTTCCAGGTCCAGAAGATCCAACCCGAAGCTTTCTCGAAAGCATCCAATTGTGCTTCGATATATCTCCGGATATTCGATCGATCCGCTTCACTCAAACTAGCGACACTCCCAACATACTTCCCATCACAACTGCCGTATGACGAGCCACCCTCCAAGGTACCATCATATCTTGCTCCTCTCCCAAGACCATTTAACCATTTCGCACAGTCGGTCATGGCTCCCGTCCATTCACCAGAAATTGTCCATTTATTGTTCGAAGCCATTTGATTTCCGAACCCACAAGCGGACTGGACATGCTCATCAGGAGACAAGGCAATCTGTCCATCGAAGATCTCATAGTGGTGAGTATCAACCATCAGGGACCACATACCGTCACCCCAATCATTCCAATTATCAACTCCCATGAAAGCATCGGAGAATGGTACAACCACATGTGAGCCTTTGAGCTGACCCCAACCATCCATATAGAACTGTTTGACAACGTCCATATTCAAGACGGGTCCAAGAGGCTCATTGAGTAATTCAATTCCACCAACGGCTGGATGGTCGGCATGATCATCGCGAATTTTCGCTATAGCATTCAAAGTCTGTTTGACAGTATCTCCTTGAGTCCAATCGACAGACCCAATTTGTCCGGAATTGTCAAAGCCATTTTGTGAGCCCGGAGCTAAACATGTCAGTCCCATCCTCCCGGCTCAATTCTTTGCTTACCTCCATGGAGGTCGATGATGACCATAAGACTGGCACCTTGTGCCCAGTCGAGAGCACGACCCAAGAATTCATATGCCCCTTGGACATAAGGGTCGCCATCACGAGAGATGACGCTCCAATATCCGATCGGAATTCGGACATGATTTAACCCAGCCGCAGCGATTTGCTGAAAGTCATCTTCGGTAATCCACGAATTCCAATGATCGTTCAATCGACGGAAGGTTTCATCTTTACCCAGAGCTTGACTGAAAGTGTATTCGTCTTTCACGATTTGGTTATCTGCCCACTCCTCAAAAATGGATGGAGTAATCCAAGGTTCAAGTACAAGCCAACCACCAAGGTTAACACCTTGAACTTTGTTGTTATAGTCGAACTTCAACGGATTACCGTCTTGGCGTTTGAAGTTGGTGAACCTGTATACGTTAGTCTCTTGAGTGTAGTTGAAATCTAGTCTCGACATACTCAGCTGGAGCTCCAATAACATTAGAAAGAAGAGTTGCCCCTAGAGCTACACCAAAGGCGCGAATCAACATCGTGATTGGAGAGTTGAGATTGATAGATTGCCTTTAATCGTTCTCTTTACCAAATTAATATTCCCACAGAGTAGCTGATCATCGATGCCAGAAGAAAGACTTGACAGATTACAAAATCAGAACTAGGCGAATAGAAGGACTTTAACCAAAACTCCAGCTTAAAGTGCATGCCAGGGTACGGAGCCATCTGTATCTCGGAAAGATCATCAAAGTCAACCGTGGTCGAGCCGGACGAGGTCCTACAGTTGCAGGTCGATGTGACCATTAAAATGAACTGGGGATCATCAACGAAACCGAACCAGTCGCGTTAGAAAGCTGGCAGATCTTCCGCCTTGTAGTGGGAATAGCTACCATGGCGAGTCGTCAGAGGATAGGACCCTTGTCTAACTCTGCCTTGGATGTAAACCATGTCAGCATCATGAAGGATTGGTTGGAGATGGTAGAGAATGTCTTTGATATCCATACTGGTTATTGTTCGAAGTCATTCTGCTGAATTGCTGCCAACACATCAATATCGATTTGTCCACGAATGTTCCCCTGCAGAGTCCACCTCGACATTTAATCGTCACGGATCACGATGGAAATCGGTCCATCGATGAGAAGAGGTTAGTTGCTCCGGACGGTGTGTTCAGGCACAGCGTCGTGAGAGGCGATTGGAGGACAACCGGGAGATCGACACCCACATCGGCGAATGACCCCATTCAGTTGGTGTTTTGCGGGGTTCACGGTCAGAATGTGAATAATGGCGGTGATCTTCGACAACATCAGGCAATGATCGGGGAACCAGCCAAGACTCAAGATCATGAGGTTGAAGATTGACTTTTCTATAGTTAAGGGTACGATGGTGTCACCACTCACAAGCAAAGGTTTCCTACTATGATCAGTTGAATTAATAAGGACTTCCCGTACTAACGGTTCGCGTTTCAAAGAAAAGGTTTTATTTTGACGTCCACTCATTTGTTCTATACAAATTTGCAGAGGTGACGTACTACTTTAAGGGTACTTGTATTCTCCAAGAATATCGATATGATACTGCTAGCCGGCAGCCGCTGATCAAGACCTCCCGTGGTTCCCTGCAAAAGTCCGGATTGGAACCTCGCCAATCGCCTCACCATGTGGTGCCTCTAGGTCTCCTTCTCCCAGAGTTCGACTCTTTGTTCTGTTTCTCACCCTCGCAATTTTATTGGGATGGAGGTACGTCCAGTCGAAAACCCCTATGCCGCTAGGCACCTTGGAAAGCAATCCCGCGCACTTGATCGGTCTTTGCGAAGAAAAGATGACTCAATTTTGGTTCAAGTGACCGTCAACGGCGAACGGTCAACTCCTTCTGTTGCCCTATCCTTGAGACACAGTTATAGTGGTTACTCAGACGAAAAAGATCTGATAACTTCCTATCTCAAACGTGAATATCATTGGATTGGGTCCGGTACTGTGGAGTGCACAATACATGGCATCAGACTTATTGTTGTAACACAAGGACAAGAAGGAGAAACTGGATGGAATTCTCTAGAATTAAAAGGGGTATTTCAATAGAGCACTCAGACCGCTGACTCCAATAAAAACAGCTGTAAATGGCTCGGTAGTTCTAGAAACAAACCACCCATCGAAATTGGAACGCCAGGACGATGCTCGCTATTGACTTGATGCTCCAAAAATCAAGATTCTATCTCACAGTGGCATTACTTCCTCTTGGGAATCTTGCATTTCTCCAAACATTGCTCGACGTTACGGGCAACATTAGCAGGAATCTTGCTGCGGAATTCTTCAATACGGTCTCCATCAAATTGTTCCGGGAAACCGAGGACCGCCTCGATTGTCTCGCCATCCAAACCGAAAAAGTTCTGTGCAATCTGAGATGCACCGGGGTCCTCATTGTTGAGGGCAGCAACGAAAGTAGCATCATTACAGGTTGGATTGACCTGATAATGGATGCTACCCATAGGAAACAAAGCGGCCTGAAGTGGGCCAAGTTTGCCAACGATTTCCGATTTTTCACCGGCATCGACAAGTCCGTTCTCAAGGATATAACCGAAGTCCACCTCACCACTAGTGACGGTAAGAAGTTCGGCAGCTCGTGGATGGACATGAGGGGTGTTGATGCCACAAGCACCGAGGAATCCAACAGCAACGGAAATTCCTGATTCGGCGAGGATGGGCCAATTCTTGGTGTTGGCGAGGTTGACGGCACCTCCCTTCGCGCCTGGTGCAGGTTTCGGAGGGTTGAAGTCGAAAGAAACGACACTACGTAGTTCGTCTTCAGGAAGAAGTTTGCCGTCACGAGTGACAAGTTGCTTGAAGCGATCGACTAGAGTGGGTTGGGTTAGGAGCTTGGTGAAGTCGACTGAAGGGGCTGGAGGGATAGGGGAGATTGCAGAGGCAGAACGGGGTTGTCGAAGACTGATTGGCTGCGGAGCAGCAGTGGCACCGGCTGCAAGTGCAGCGATGAGGAGTTTAATGATGGTGAAAGACATAGTGTTGACTGATTGTAGATGAGTAAGAGTAGATAAGTGAGAGAAGACTGGAGAATATCTAGTATCTGGTCGGTAGGACTGGCTGGTGATAATGAATTCAAATCATCTAGAGGCGGAGACAGCACTCTTATATAGCTTACTGTCTTGTCCGAAATGTCATCCAAACTCACCTTAAGGCGGACCGTCAGGTACAAGGCCATCTTCGCGCTTATGCCCTGTTCGACGCTGGATGCTAAGATAGCAACAAGCAGGCGGTTGTATGACAGCGCCACTCTATGGGGACCAACATAGCGCTAAACTAAGCTTATTCTCTACGCTTAAACTTTAAACTTTAATCAAATTCCAGAACATACAAAGGCAGTGCAAGTACAGCCATGGAGCAATACATCTCGATCCGGGAGATTGGGGCCGTGTTCGATCTGCTCAAGGTTTAATTCTATTCCTGGGTTGTGGATGGTTGGTAACGATCTAGACATATCCACCTCCTTGTCGAAATTGGGAGTATGATTCGACCAAAGTCAAGGAAAGTTGGTGTTTCGGTCGGAGAAGAAGCCGAGAAGTTGAAAACGGGATGTTTGAAGAATTGAACCAATCAACACCAACGTCCAACAAAACACAGCCTCTCACCACACCCCTGTTATTCAATGTCGATTTCCTGTCAGCAGCCCCCAAATCCCAAAATAGATCATCATCCTCCATCATTAACATCGGTTAGGCACATGGATACTAGAATAGCCGGACGGAACATCGAGTGCCAAATCAGAACTCTATGCCGATTCATACAGCCGGAATCCGAATCCATACGGAATGATATTTTAGAAGAAAACACTGATTGCCTTGATGACATCCAAGTCTAGGGTATCTTTCCGGAAGAGAAACCCATTACCTGCCATATCATAAACCATGAACCAAACTGATACCCCATATCTCTTCATCAACCATGAGCCACAACGAGAAAGCGACAATGTAATATGAGAAAGTCGCTGATGCCCCAAGCTGTATCCATGCATCTCATGGTTCATGTCTTATACCTCATGAATCTCTTCATCCATCAAAATGATCATATCAGGCGTTCCATCATCCTCATTTGCTTTTAAGGCCTCCTGTACCGTGCCTGATGAACATTGACGCGACGTTGACCAACAAGAGTCCAATTGTGTCAAGGTGTGTCTCGGAGCCGTGTCGGCCGAAAAGAAAGAAACAAAGGAAATAAAAGCTTTAGGTTTCCAGATCATCAATAACCATCGGATCAACCCGCCAGAATGGAAGCTCCTGCCATGCTCGATCCATCGAATCAGCTATTCTTTCTACCCCCATATATCCTGACGGGCAATCGGTATTCAAATCCCATTCATCGGGTTCCTCCGCAAGGAGAGCTCCTTGTTGAAAGAAGTTGAAGACTTCTTCATCGACTGAATTGAGACTAAAGCGACTAGTGTCACCTGGTCCACGAATACGACGTCGTAGTCTTCTCTCGCTACGACTGATCCCTTGTCCATCCACCATATCTCGATCAATCTCACAACTGGCACGATCACTACCTGAAGAACCAAGACTCTCGGTGTATGTTCGCTTTTGATAAGATGATCGTTGACTCCAGCGTTTTTGTCGTTCAAGTCGACGACGTTGAATTTCCGTGTCTTCACCGTCGGTGCTGTCATCGGAATGTTCTTCATGGCACTGCAATCCAGAGAACTTAGAACAGAACTCTCGGCTCTCTCTTCGCTTCCGATCTTGATTGGAATTGAGATCGGTCTCAGCATCCGAGATATCGGGATGGACAACTTCGGCGTCGGCAATATTGGTGGCAGTATGGACTTCTTCAACCGTGAATGTAGCGAATCGTTGTTTGCCATCCGCAAATACATGGATCGATGGTTGAAAATCCCGTGAAGAAGTTGACGAATCGGAGAGGTGCTCATCGATTTCAGGGATGGCATCTCGAATAGTCAAAGGTTCCTCATGTATAAGGTCTTCATCCAATGCCTCACCTGAGTCGGAGACATATGAGTCGGAGATATCCTCGACATCCTCAGAGTTATCCTCATCTGAGTCGGAGATATCCTCATCTTCAGCTTCCGAACCACTGATTGACATTTGTGATGGAGAACGGTGAGTGGATCCCGGACCTTGTGTAGAACCCCAAAGAGATACATGTCTAGGTAGAGAACCTGGATCATCGGAAGGAGGCGAATGACTGAACTGGAACATGCCAGCCTGCCTTTTGTTCAGAGCCATGGCGGGACGAGTCTTGGTTGAATGAAATGAGTCGTCCGGAGAGGTCGGTGGTGACGAAGGTCGATGGGTCGTCATTGTGGGATAATTCGCTTTTGAAGTGTGTCGCATATTGCTATCATCCTCGAATTTTCCTAGATTTCATTCCGTAAGCCCCGAATGATCATTCCAAGTTCAATCGGAACCAGTGATCCTAGGATCGAACAATCCAGTTATAAATTATCGACACCGAAGCGCACTGCGCAACCATAAAAATCGAGGTATAGGTGAATCAATGGTCTGTAGAATCAAAGTCATTTTTTGTATGAAGGTCAGGTTCGAATGAGTTCCTGGTTCGGGATCGTGAGATCGATAAGGAGAAAGACGATGAACCACGGGTCTTCAACGTTGTGCCGGGCTATTTCAATCGGCGTAGAACGTTCTCAATAAGTTGTAGTAGTGAAAAGGTTAGAGAAAGCCACACATGAATAAAATCAGAGGGAAAGGAGAAAGAACCAGATGATTTAAAGGACTCGGCTGGTTCGAAATTACAAAATGTTGAAGAAGAAATCTGCGCCAACGTGGCTAAAATTCAGCCCAGCATCCACGTCCACTAGATGCGACTCACAGCTGCATTAAGGCCTAAACAGCTTGCTTGCCCTTGTTCGCCTTGCTTGCGTGCTTGAGATTGGTCGAGAAGAGGACCAACTCTGCAGAAACTTGGTGGCAGATGATGTGGCCGCCTGTGAATGCTTCGATTCCGTTTTTCGGAAGGATGATTCCCTGCAGTTTTCGGGACTCCTATTGTGCGGTACAGCACGCTTCGGAGACGGGATGAAGACGTGTAGCCCCGCCTAATCCCTCCGCAAGCCCGCATTGGATATCAATCCGAGACATGAAGACGAAGAATTGGGTTTGGCGGGTTTGGCGAGATTGCGGCTCCGTCACGTTGCATACAGCTAAGATGGTCTAAATAGAATTAGAATGGCTAAGTGTTGGGTTTATTCCAGTCTTAGATCCGGTACAAGCACAGAGTACCATATTATTATCAACGCATCATAAGCGGGGACCTTGAAAACGCTGCTCAACGATGCGGTCCTCACTCTGATACACGCCCGAATTTACCTGGTTCTAATCATACTGTTTCATCAGACTCAACCTCCACCTGCATGTATGAATATCGCTCGAGAAAACATGGTCGAGTTTGAACTATTAGAACGCTATTTGATAATACGGCGCCTTGACATGCTTCATAACATGATCATTGATCTCCCGTCCAGGACCATGAAATCAAACCGTTAACCTCAACCCACTAGCTGGGGCACCAATTTGGGCCACCTCACAAACCTTACATACCGTCCCCTTGTACTTTTGATGGTATTTGGACCCATCGTACGGACAAGCAACACTTGGAGACCCATTGTAGATCGGTGTGTATGAAGCAGCACATACATCGAATTCGGCAAATTGATCGAATTCGATTTCAAGGGTGTCATTGGGGTTTCGTTCGCAGATCGCCTTGATTTTCCTTGCCTGTAGGGTGTAAGTACAGATCAAAAAACCAAAGCAAACACTTACGCTCTCCTTAAATTTAGCATTCGTTCCTTTCTCAATGACAGAATTGGCGAAACTGAGGGCCGAAGACAGTTGCTTGTTCTTGTGTGCCAAATTCATTGCCGCAAACAAGGCAAGTGTGACATGATTAGGTTCCATTTCGGGAACAGTAAAGTAAGCCGACAACTCCAAAGCTCGCTTCTTCGTTTCATCGGAGAAAGAGGAGAGATCGGTGCTTGTTCCAGTCAAGGATCTCCTTTGGAGTTCAATGGACATGGCAAGTGTGTATTGGGCGGCAGTATGGATGAGTTGTTTGGCCTGGATTGTCAGTTGGATTAAAGAGGGGATCGAAGTGGGGATACTAACCTCAGAAACTTCCGATTGTGTTCCAACAGCATTGAGCATCACATCATGAAGGATACCCTTGAAGGTACGGACTCCATCCTCCAATTTGTTCGTCCGCATTTGAGTCTTCCCTGCAACAAGATCCACCGTGGTGATATGCTCCAAATCTCTTGGGATGGTGGGAAGGAGTTTTCTCGAGTCGGTCTCATTGACGGTCCTCCGAACATAATTGACCAGAGGAGACAAACCAACGGATGCGGGAAGCAGAGTTCGAGATGCTTGGTAAATCTCCATGAACCGATCTTCCAGGGGTGAGAAGTTCACTGCACCGACTTGTCGATTGAGCAATTGCATGGCCGTCTCAAATGAACCACCCGCTGCATGATCGGCAGCAACAGGAGAATTTCGTGTCCATAAGTCGGCTTCACTGCTACCAGCACCAGCCTCGGCACTTTCGACATTGATGAAATCTTCAGAAGTGTCCACATCAACTTCACCCATATCCCATCCTGCAGCATCTTCATCATCGCCTTCTTCCAGCTCCACGGGCTCGTCCTCAAGATCCTCGCTATTGGTTGCAACAACGTCTTCCTCCCCTGGACCAAGCAAAGCGGTTTCGAAGGCGGACGTCGATGTTACCTTGGCAGGCCATGGACTTGTGAACGTTGGAACGATCGGCTTCGGTATGGAGGTAGGTTCGCCCATTGGTGGAAGTTTGATTTGATCCTCGGTCATACCGGTGGCTTCAAGGATGGATTCGCACTCCTCGCTGAGACCATTCGATTTCGCCGTAAGATAGGCAAGAGGATCTGAAAAGTCAGCAAAGCACCGGGCTTGAAAACATAAAACATACATAGATCCAATTCCTTCAACAACTCGACTCGATTCTGTACATCGCCCAGATACAGAGAATTTTGAAATCTTGAACTGGTATCGCCTCGATGTTCGGCAATCTTCGCCATTCGACGAAGCTTATCTTTGTCGCCAGTCACAAGATACAAGAAAGACAACTTGTCGAAACTTCGTAGCTTTTGGTAAGTCATCTCAACCACTGGATGATTGCCATGTGCCAATGCTTCTAGACTCAGACGAGTCCAAAGTTTCGGTCGATCCAGTTCTTTGGCCATTTCGACCGCGACATCAAGATTGCCACATTCAAGTGCCAACTCAAATCGAGTTTGTGGGTCTTGCACGAATTGCAATGCAATCTCCGGGTATCCTTTCTTTTGAAGGTAAGAAATGATGCTCTGGCCGACCAGACTCGAGGTTTTGATGATGTTCAACATTTCGTCGTAATTTCTCTTGACCAAGGCCAACTTGAATCGGTACTCGGTTGGGTCGATGGCCAAGATTCGAGGTTTCGCATATCGATCAAGACAGTACAGATTCCTTCCTTTGACTCGTTGGAGGTAAACCGTCTGATCCAGTGTACAAACAATGCCGTTGTCCCTAAAACGTCAGTATGTGGCTTGAATATTGGGTTTGAACATACCCATTCATGAGAGTATATTTGACGTGGTTCAAAGTCGAGTAAAGGAGAACACCAGCATCATCCCATGTTGCGCTCTTGATACGAATCGTCTCATGCAAAGTGCTGATTTGTTGCAATGACTTCGTAACGATGGTCACATTGTGTTTGCTGAGGAGTGCAGCATGAAGTCCATCATTAGACCAGACCACATATTTCACTCCATTGACTTGAAGTTCCGCAAGTTGTTTCTTTTGTTGAATGTCGTATAGAACAACAGAGGTAGCGGTGATCATGAGAAGACATCCGGTGCCACCGAAATAGATATCGGTCGTTCCTGGAGGAGGTTTGATCGTTTTTGTGGTGGAATTGGCAAGGTCTTTGATGTCAATCTGCTGATTGGATTTTGTGAAGACTGCGAATCGATTTCGGGCCACAAAGACAGCAGAGTTCCCAGTACCTCGTTTGGTATCGGTCGGTTCAATGGCTCCGGTAGCATCCCGTGGAAGTGCAACCAATTCGTATGATCCTCCATCAGCAGACGATGTGACAAGAATGGCTCGCTCCGCCGGATTGTAGGAAAGGGTTCTTGGTGGCAACCATGGACTTCCAATCTTTTTCAAGGATAGCATGGAGGGAGATTCGATATTCTTGGAGAAATCATATGACCGGACATGCTTCTCTTTGGTGATGTAGAAGAGTTGATTTTGATAGACAGCCGAAGCCGGTCTCTCTCTCTCCAATTTGAAAACCATCACACCGTTGTCATGGCCAGCGGCGAAAAGATTGATCTCCGGGTGCGCGGCAATCACCCAGAACCGATCATTTTCCCTCTTGAACGATTGAACCGCCGTACGCTTGTTGAGATCCCAAACACGAATGGTCTTGTCTTCACCAACGGAGAGGATGAGGTCTTGATGTGGGTGGAACGAACAGGCCGAAACGTTCTGAAAGTGTCCTCGACAGGTGTCAACTTCCCATGCCTTGGTCTCACTCATCCTCCAGAGTTTAACCAATCGATCATCGCCTGCGGAAACGATGAGAGGAAGTGTGGGGTGAAAAGCCACCCAATTGACACCTCGATCGTGACCCTCAAGAACGAACTTCACCACTGCATCGGTATTTCCAAACATATCGGCTTGGTTCGGGTTGGATCGTGCGATCTGTTCTTCGAAGGTCATCGTGGTCGGTGCGGAGTGTTTCTTTCGAAGTCCCGAGATATCCCAAACTCTCACCGACTGATCCAAAGAAGCGGAAACCACCAAATCCTCCTTGGGATGGAACTGGGCACACATGGCGTAGTGGTTGTGTCCGGTCATGGTGCAAACTATTCCGTTAGTACCCTTTAGTACCATTCCTGGTCGAAGACATACTGAGTGACCGGTTTTGCCAGTTCCAAATTTTTATGGTTTGATCGTCGGAGCTGGAAATGATCCATGGAAGTTCATGATGGAAGAACACCGTTCGAACATAGTCCAAATGTCCCGTCAAGGTAAAGAGACAACGTCTTGATTGATGTGACCATACTTTGATACGGTAATCGTCCCCTCCAGAAACAAAGAGGGGTTGGGTTTTGTGGAAGTCAATCCCTCGAACCGGACCATCATGCTCTTCGAAACGATCGATTAGAGTTCCCATCCGATAATCCCATAGCTGGATAGTCGACGAGTGTAGCGAAACCAGAATCCATGGCCTATCCTGTTATTGACGGCTTCTCAAGGAGGAATTGAGCTTACCGTTTCGGATGGAATGCGATTCCCTTGGCTCTCGACGACTTCGATTCAAACTAGGAAAGGTAAGTATCAATTCCTAACTAAAGGAAGCTCCCATACCTTCGTTAGCATGTTAGGGGACTGCATGGTGGAGGCTGGATGGACAGCTCCACCGATCGGGAGCTGTTCCCTTCAAGGGTCTCAAAGTAGTCGTTAAGAAAGAGACAGGATGTTGGGTAGATGTCTCAAGTTCAGGTCCAAGTTGATCGGAGCAAGTATGTCTTTGTCAAAGTAATGGTCGTTGTCGTGTCCTCAAGTTCATCCCCAGGAAATTGGCCAGAGCGTCGGAGGGTAAGCGATCAGCCACATATGTGGCGGTGCATTCCTAAAGTCACGTGCCCAAGAAATCTCACCATCTCTCGCTCAATTTCCTTCCACAAACCTAAACTACGCAAATTCTTCCATCACTAAAAATTCCATGGCAATTCTGTAGAAATTCCTGATATGTATTCTTTCTCGATGACTCCAAGTCCATGACTGTCGGATCACTTTCTAGAGAAGGATATAGTTTTCTAACTGGTTGCTGTGAGAATCTAAGTAATTGCTTATCTTGAGGTAAGATTCCACTTCCTTTCCATCTAGGACGATTGTCCATGTCTCTTGATGAGCAAAAGAAAATAGCATGTATTACCTGAAGAGTGATCATCACTCCCCTGTTGACAATTTTCTACGACGGTATCTGATCAGACATATATTGTTGCTTAAGTTTGATATTCAATGGATTCATAAGCTGACAACTTTCTTAGGTGAACATGACTTCCCAAACGAAACCTTCCGGTCAATTCAAGATCCTCTATTTCGCCTCGGCTACCAGTTTCACCAACAAGTCCGAGGAATACCTTGATGCGCCTCTCAATTCCCGAGAACTGTTCGATGTATTAGACCAGATGTATCCAGGAATGAAAGCTTCAGTTCTCGATAGCTCCGCTGTGACCAGAAATTTGGAATATCTCGACCTTGAAGATGACGATCCGACCATCTTTCAAGCTGGAGATGAAGTCGCTATAATCCCTCCTGTCAGCTCAGGATAGATATCATGTCAGGTATATCGCTCGATTGACGCGGCGTACGGTCTTCCAATTGCTCTATGAAGGCAACTTCTCTTGTCAACGAAGCAAAACCCAGTCAGCCGAATGTCGTGCAGGATCTTCCCTCCCACATAGTATTCTTTCCTTCCAATGCCATGTTAGGCGATTTGCGGTCGCATCCACACGGCTAGAGAAATCCGAGAGAATGAGTCGCGAGCGTCTCCCAAATCTCTCTGGACCGCCCCGCAATCGAATGAATTTCGTGCTTTCTTGGGCGGGATCTCGACTTTCCTCCCGAGTCTTCGATGGACGGGCCGAATTTTCTCATATCATATTTATGTACATTTCTGGACGATCCCAGACCATGTCGACTTGATGCTAGGTCAACGAGAGTGATGTATGAGCCGGAGCAATATCCGGATTCTTTCCGTAGAAGCGTTGATTAGCTCTGCCTGTACCGCATACCAATACCACACTACGGGTTACATGATACAAATCACACATGATGAACTCTGAGAGTATTACTTCTGAAGCAAAATCAGATTCGAATTCTTCGATGCTGGAGGAATGCTTCATGCAGGTATGAGTCCAAACATCTGAAAAACCTGGTAAATGGTGGTAAATTCAATGCCTGGACCCATAAGTAAATATGTATGGAATAGAGTACGAGTTCATGACGAAAAGGATCCAATTGCAGCCATTCCTTATTCCCACCCACACGTAAACTCAAGTCGGGCCAATTCATTGCGCCGTCTCTCTTGAATCGTATTGATTCGCTATCGTTTCGTGGCCTAAATCCTATATCGATTAATTACTGATCATCCATCAGGTTTCATGGCAACTCCATTTCAACGATCTTCTCGCAACTCATGGTCCCAAGTCACGACTCTCATACCGAGTGGAGCTGGTGTCGGTGAACGGGACACAACAAGACCGACCTAGCCGAAGACTGTGCAGGTATTCATCCTTGATACCGATCATACCGATCATACCGATCATACCGTGCACCAAATGGCAAATATCGGACCTATCGATCCTAGATTGCATGATACACTCGACGCGCAGGACGTCAACTTCTCGCAACCTCGACCCCAAACCTCAAGATCAACATCCCAAAGTCATGGTCCAAGTTCCAATCAAAGCCCAGGACAACGATCCGGTCCGCTAAATCCAACACCCTACGAAGACCATGATGATTCATCGACAGAGTCACCAGAAGGAGTACATGTGGGAGGAATTGGCACCGAGTATGTCTCATTTCATTTGAACGCATACATCTAACGCGGCGATAGTCCATCACAACCACCTGGAGAACATCAAAAGAGACCACGAGCTTGTGGTAAGTATTGCATACCGTTGAATGGAGCGCTTCTAACGACCATAGATTCATGTCGACAACTCAAAGTTCGTTGCGCGATCGACCCTGGATCCGGTGAACCTTGCTTGAGATGTAAGAAGGCAGGTCGGACATGTATTGTCACCCCACCGACTCGAAAACGACAGAAAAAAGCGGACAACCGAGTTGCGGAGTTGGAACGGAAGATCGATGCTTTGACAGCCACCCTTCAAGCGCAATCGGGGAATGTGCGCGATGGAGACTCCAGGTCAGGTTCGGACAATGAAGGGAGATCCGTGGATATTCGAACAGGTTCGTACGGATCGTCGGGATCGCAATGTGTGACCGGGCTAACGACCATAGACAAACGTAGACGCGTCGAGAGTGTATGTGATCCGCCCACTTTTTGACATTGTTAACGAGTCTAGTATACCTCCCCTGATCAAGAGCTACGGATGGAGACAGCTACATTGCCAAATGGGGAATTGGTTTACAAGATGGCCAAATCGGTGTTTGGAGACCAACCCACTCGTAAAACTCTCGACCAGGACACCATTCGTTCACGTATCGACAAAATCGTTAGCCGAGAGTTATCGAACCGGATTTTCGAGAGGTACTGTCAAGAACATATGGTTCGATTCCCTGCTGTAGCTTTCCCACCAGGAACCAAAGCCGACGATATCCGATACACCAAACCCATCCTATTTCTTGCCATCCTCAATAGCACATCCTATCGAGAGGAGGTATCCGTGGAAGTTCAAGAGGCGCTTCGAGTGGAAATGGTGGATGTATATGCGGTGGTGATGTGGAAACAAGGGGAGAAGAGTTTGGAATTGGTTCAAGCGTTACTCGTTTCTTCCCTCTGGTATCGGATCCCACCGGTTTTCGAGCAACATTTGTTCTATCAACAAATCCACATGGCGGCTATCATGGCGATTGACATCGGACTCGGAAAACGAAGAATTCAGCAGCTCGACAAGAAATGGTACGGGGACAGAAGTCCGTTTCGAAAACTCAAGCCTCCTCCGGAATCGGCCGAATCACGGAGATCATGGTTGGCTTGTTACTTCATGTGTATCAGTACTACTATGGTCTTACGCCGACCGATGCTCTTACGCTTCAACGAATATATGCGGGAAAGTATTGAGTATCTGGAGACGGCTTCGGATGCTTTACCGTCCGACAAGATCATTACTCGACATGTGAGACTCGCTCATATTGCAGAGGAAGTGGCGGTTCAATTTTCCATGGATGATCCCTCTGCCAGCGTGTCCGTCTCCGACGCAAAGGTGACTTACGGCATCAAACACTTTGAGAAGGATCTTGCCGAGATCCTTTCGAAACCCGAAGAGTCCAGTACGTCAATGTTCCACCTCAACCACTCATACTAACCAGTCCAGCGGCTTCACAAGTGTTGGAACCCATCATCGACCTTTATATTCATGAAGTATGTACTTTCCGCTGGTTCCATGGTTCCATACTGACGGTATAGATCGCCCTCCATAACTCGGACATGGATGATTTCAAAATCCCCCTCAACGTTCCGGAATCATTTAAGGGCGGTTACTCGATTGCTGGACCTCATCATGTGGATGCTTTGGAACGAATCCAACGTGCGGCACAGAAAGAACTGGATATTTTCTTGTCTCTAGATGTTGAGACAATCATTACATTACCCGTCATTTCTTGTAAGTCAGCAACGACGGTGGATGATTCCGCTAACCATTCCAGCGGTTCGGATCGTGTATACCACCGTCGTCCTCATCAAACTCTATGTCGCAGCGACAAGTTCCGGAGAAATAAGTCAGGTCATCCACAAAAGCGAACTTCGGATCGAAAGTTATCTTCTCTCCATACTCCAGCTCTTCCAAGGAATTCATGATCGAAATCAAGGCATTCCTCACGGGAAGTTCTACTTGGTCATTCAGCGCCTGAACGATCGCTTCATTTCCCTCAAACGTAGCGAAGATCCACGTGGTCACCCTCAATCACGAAGTGGTCCATCCGAACCGACTCCTTCATCCCACGGTCTACAACTCCTAAGCGAAGTCGCCATGTCCGGAACTACTCATCCTGTGGGCATGCAGGGACGTCCACTCGCTGGGTTAGCCCCGGTGAATAGTGACTGGTTTGCACCACCGGGAATGGCAGGCGTTTCTAGTCTGGATCCGGCCTTCCAATGGAACAATCTACCTACGGGGATAGATTTAAACGACATGTCAATGGGAGGCATGTTGGGAAGTATGGGACTCGACGGGATATTAGATGGTGGGTTATTTGCGGGTGACCCCATGTGGTCGATGCAGGATTCGTTTGCCACATTCCCAGGTGGTCCATGGCCGAATCCGGGGATGTGAACTTGCGGCGAATAGACGAGAGTAATCACCATTATGTCCGAAACATCTCCGATCCATCAGATATGATAGCGGCCTCGATAGTCGCTGATGAAACCATGGGCTTGTACGATAAGGTTTAAGGGGCATAGATCAATAATGAAAGCAGCTCACGCTGCAAATACTACTCAAGTTCCTCTTGAAATCAACTTTCTCATCGCTGTTTGACAGCCAAGTTAAGTAGTACCTAGCATTGAGGGACTGCGTCGATCGATTGATATTCTGGCAGCATGGATCAGGTCGGTCCTCTTGAACAAACCCGCTTACTGTGCCCTGTAGAACCATCAGTGCTTCGGATATGCGATATAAGCACTTGATATATATAATGACAAGTAATCGTGCCAAAGCGTCTCTTGGTGGTCCCATTCCTATCTTCGGGAAGTCGTTGACCCGTATTCAGCGTTGGCTGCAGCCATCAATACTAATAGCTTAATTCATCCATAAAGTGCTGAAAGATGAAACGAATCCAGATGATCTACGTTCGAAATCGCTTCAAACTACCTCTTGACCTCCCAATTGACAAGCCGGATCAGTATCGCAAGCCAGCTTACTGATGCAGAAGCCCTCGCTCAAGCTAACAGATGGAGCGATGGTAGTGAGTTTCTCCGAGGATATCCGACGATAACGGAGCTCATCTTTTGCACGAAGACACCCCTAATCGATGATCATCCACTCACGTATTCAAGGCAATGAGGAAATAGATGTTCGACGTATCCTTGCACGCTCCTTAGCTAACAATACTGCTAAAGAATTCGCCAGAACCAATATAAAAATGAGGGCGTATCGACATGCTGTACCAGCTTGAATCCCCTGGTCCAACGAGAAGATAGCGAGATTTCTGAGCAAATCTACCTGGGATAATCTTGAGTGGACGCTGTCCAGAGTTCGTGACTTATCAGCAGAAGTCCTGATAAGTTGTATTCTGTGATCTAAACGTCGTCAAATAAGTGCATACAATCTATCTTCTGTTCCTAATATCCCTCTCGGTCGAGGGTACATGCATTGCGGATTCGAAGATAATTTAGAGGGAAGCGAGAAATGCTCTAGACCATGTGGCCAAGGTTTCGGTCATTGTGGCATCATACTCCGCATAGACACAATGCACCGGAGTCCAGCGTAGCAGGAGCTGTAGATCATCGTCGGTTAGTTGTAGGAGCAGTCGAA
Organism: Eremomyces bilateralis CBS 781.70; assembly: GCF_010015585.1. Lineage (NCBI taxonomy): Eukaryota > Fungi > Ascomycota > Dothideomycetes > Eremomycetales > Eremomycetaceae > Eremomyces > Eremomyces bilateralis. The sequence goes on along the minus strand of NW_022985094.1, from coordinate 220,109 downwards.
TACTTGCGGCAATTCGATAATAGGATCCTCGCTTTGCGCGGCATATAATTGCTATCAAGGGTTGGGGTCAGATCGGATGCACAACGGCACAGAGAACACGAAAGAATCAAGTTGATGGGCCAATTGAGAGCAGGTTAGAGGAATAAGGTAATCAATATCAATGCCTTTGAAAGCTTTAGCTAGAGACGAAAGGCAGCACAAAAAGAGACTGGAGAAGTGAGAACATATAGAGCATATTTCCGCCATTAACATGGAAAGCAGCAATTACATTTATATTATAGACTTTTTGAGGTTTCTTTCCATTGAGTACTCGACCAGAAGAGATGTCATACATTCCCGAAAAAGAAAGCTTGAGATGAAGCCATTCGTGACAAGAGAGTACTGACATACTATCTCTACAACATTGAAGTAAGATTTTTCGAAGCTCGAAAAATTACAGAAGGTCTTGATCGACGATCGTACACAGGCCTAGATTCCTAGAATATCGGTAGGAAAATGTGAAATCGAAGAGGATTGCTCGTGACGAGATAGAAGTAGAAATGTGATGGATACTGTTGGGTGGTGAGTTGGAGGTGGTCGATGAGGTCGATCAGGATCTTGGCGCCAGGCATCAAGGCTAAAACCATTTAGCGAGACACACTTCCACTCTCCACACTTTGACTTCAACACTTTCTCTTACATTTGCGCTCAGCACCATTACACCCGACAAATTCCATCGTGAACCTCCAAGATGTCGTCAAAACGAGGTCGCGGTTCAAGCGGCAACAAGCTCAAGATGACCCTCGGTCTTCCCGTGTACGTGGACTTTTCAATGAAATCTCCAACCGACAACTAACATGATTAGTGGTGCGGTCATGAATTGCTGCGATAATTCCGGCGCCCGAAATCTCTACATCATCTCCGTGAAAGGCATCGGTGCTCGTCTCAATCGTCTTCCGGCCGCCGGTGTTGGTGATATGGTCATGGCTACGGTGAAGAAGGGAAAGCCGGAATTGAGGAAGAAGGTCATGCCCGCTGTGGTGGTTCGACAGAGCAAGCCATGGAGGAGAGCCGATGGTATCTTCCTTTACTTCGAGGACAATGCTGGCGTGGTACGTAACATACGATTTGGAACAGAGTTTTCGGGACTTTTTGTCAAGACGATTCGGAGAATGGTGCTAACAGGTATAGATTGTCAACCCCAAGGGTGAAATGAAAGGATCAGCTATCACGGGTCCCGTTGGCAAGGAAGCTGCAGAACTGTGGCCGGTAAGTTGAGCAAATCAAACCGGGAGGATCATAACTCACATCAATCTAGCGTATTGCGAGCAACTCGGGCGTCGTGATGTAAAGTGTCGATGCATATTATTCGGAGTTGAGCGGAAACAATCGGTTCGGAGCCTCGATGTTTCGAGGCAATTGTGGTATCTTCCATATCCCAAAAATTCATGACTAGAATCCACGACACACCATTCCCTTGTGATCGGTGATCCGCCTCGATTTCTCGGCCCAGAAACGCGATTCCTAAACTCCTCGGAGCAGATTCGTTGAATCCATGTCTTTCATACGCGCCTCCCACACGCGCCTCCCACAGAATCCGTTTACGATGTCACAAAACTCCTTTCCACCCGGGGACCACTTCATCGCCATCAATCGAGATTCTCGCCATCAATCGAGCCATGATAGCATCGCTAGTCCCTCTCCGGTGCTGTAGGTGTACCGTGTCTGATGTGAACATACCACCCACCAACCCCAATGAGGCGACACATGGCGATTGAAGCTGGCATACGGATTGTGATGAAGTACCAAACGCCATTCAAGCACCTCTGGCTTGCCCGTCTGTACGAGAGTCTAGTGGCGATTTGTTGTACAGGTACTTCGTATTCAAGGGCGCATCTTGATGAGTTCGCCGTCTTCGGGTGAAGTAGATCGAATCATAGTCGGGCGCTCATTGAAGATGGCCTGGACTCGGTGGTGATACATGCGTCAGGTAGTGATCTTGGAAAATTCGAAGCACGTGACTACATGACTCAATTCCGTTCCATGGAATTTCAGGGGAATCTGCTCATCCAACTTTCAATCGCATCTTAAACACAAATATTCAATGTCTTGTGCCAGCACTTTTCACCATTGTGGTGGGTTCTCATGTTGTTGATACCAATCGAGACCTATGCCTTCAATATGCCATTCACCAGGCGACCAGGCTTCCTTAAGTCTCACGTTTCCGCCTTCAGTTCCTTACATCCACACCATTTCATAGGATTCAGAGCTAACTGCAAGTGGTTGAAGACATGAGAGTCCGCATATCTCAGCAGCTCTTGTATTGGGCCTTCATCCCGTCCTGTCTCTCACTAATCTACCTCTATCTATATCCAGCGTTCCATCTCTGCCACTTCCCCGAATCGAAACAACCAAGACACTGCACAACATCCCCCACGGCTCCTTTCCGACTGTTAATCTTCGCTGATCCACAGCTAGAAGGTGACAGCTCCCTTCCAGATCCAAACGAATTCCGATTCCCTCACCTGAGGACGGCCAAATCAGAGTTGGGCAACATTTTATACGGCCTCGATGTGGATTACAATGTAGTCTGGTCAGAGTCCCAGGCTTTCATTCGTGACGACGTTCCAAAGACGATTCATGGATATCGGAAACATATTGACCTCTTTGGCAATGACTATTACCTAGCTCATATATATCGCACACTACATTGGTGGACTGAACCGACTCATACCACCGTGCTAGGGGATCTAGTCGGAAGTCAATGGGTTGGCGATGAGGAATTTCAGAAACGAAGCGATCGATACTGGAATCGTGTCTTCCGTGGAGCGAATCAAATCAACAAATCTTTGATGCAATCTTTCCACACGATCTTCGACTTGAACAATTCCAATGGGGAGTTTGGATCATGGAACTGGAATCGGCAACTCATCAACATTGTTGGTAACCACGATGTGGGATACTCGGGTGATATGGACAGTGATCGCGTAACGAGGTACGAGGAACGATTTGGACCGGTTAATGGCATGTTATCGTTTGCCATGCCATGTCTCGACCCACAATGCAAGTCAGAGCCATATGTCTTACGGCTTGTCGTGCTGAACTCAATGAATCTGGATGGTCCTACACTCGACAACGACTTAGCATCGGACACGCAATCCTTCATTGGTCAAGTGGAAACCGAACTGGGGAAACACAACGATACCCGACAGGCGGTTGTTCTTTTGACACATATTCCACTCTACAAGCCGGAAGGGATTTGTACAGACGGTCCTTTCTTCGACTATTTCCCATCCGACCAAGGTGGTGGCGTGATGGAGCAGAATCACTTGAGCAAAGAGCGCAGCCTTGACGTGTTGAATCAAATCTTCGAATTTCACCAGGGTCACAAACGGGATGGCATTATCCTGACCGGACACGATCACACAGGATGTGACACTTTCCACTCATCGAATGGATCGGATGACGACTTGTGGGATGTCACTATCCACGAGAAGGTCCACAACCCGCAGAATAGCATTCGGGAGATCACTGTCCGTAGCATGATGGGGGAATATGGTGGCAATGCAGGCCTACTCAGCGTTTGGACGGACTGTGAAGGCGTCTGGAATTTTGGATACAGTTCATGCCCTCTTGGAGTACAACATATATGGTGGGCTATCCATGGGTTCGTTTTGGTATCGGTTTTGGCATGCTTGATCGCCGCACGCTTGGAAGTCGTCTACAATCGAGCCGAGAAGAGGATTGGACACCACTAAAATCCCGGAATGGACTTTCATTGACGGAACTGTTGAAGGTCAAAAGAAACTACGAGACATGAACCACGACCCGGGTGTTGTGACACATCCGCATCATTATATGTCATCCCACCAAGATTGGAAGCAATAGGGAAGTGTGCGAGGAATTTGGCGTTGGCAATGCCAGTTACAGACTGTCACTGACAGATGTTAGATACCCAGTGGTTTAGCATATGAGTCATGAAGCATAGCACGTAAAACAATGGAAAAATAACAATGAATCAAGGGTATCATTACAGCTATATACGCTCGGGATGTCCATCCGCTTAACCAAACAGCCATATTGAGCCGTCACGCAACTCAGAACTATTCCCAGTCTCAATTTCAATGTAGACATCGGCGATCTACAGCTATCAATACTGTTGGATAAAAACCCATCATCGCTCATCACATAACAACACATCTCGCCTCTGACCACTTCTTTCTCCTTCCCGAGGCTCTACTACCTTGAGTTTGGCGGAAGCTAGGGTCCATCATTTGTTGAGAATGATATCTTCCTGGTTCAACATTTTGATACTGCACAGATCTTTGGGCCCACTGCGAATGTGTCACCCGCTGAACCATATTCCCTGCATCACCCTCACTACCCAAGAGAGGTAGACTTTGACGTGCTTGTAATCGGGTCATAGAGCGTTGGTCGCGTCGCCCTCCCATCCGCTCTCGTTCACCGGGAAGAGGCGGAAGAGCGCGATCGCGAAGTTCGGGAGTAAGAACACCACGACGATTCCTCGAGGAGCGTAGAACTTGTCCGTTCGGAGTCGCTACCGCCAGAGGAGCGGGTAGAGGGAGGTTGAGATTATGTCGCGGAACAGAGGGAAGTGGATTGATTTGAGAGGCCTGGATCGGAGCAGGAGGTGTGGACTGGTTGTGGGACGGCGGAATGGCATTGTTACTCTGCGCACTAAGTGGAAGTGTAGAGGGAGATGGATTCGACGTTGGAATCTGGGGTGTAACCATGGTCCTGGGGAATGTAGATGACGCCACGAGTTGACCTGGTGCGGGAGGAGAGCTCGTCATCGTTTCGGGTGCGGGAGGGGTCGTTGATGACCGACGGGGTGGAAATAGGGGTCGATTAGTCGTTTCGGGACTGGAAGGGGACGAGACAGACTGTGCTATATGTTGTGGAGATTGGGAAGGGGAAGTAGCGGGAATTGAGATTGGCAAAGGTGGATTGGATGATTGAGTTGTAGGAACAGGAACACGCCTTGGTTGAGGAGCAGGCAATGAATCTGCTTGGGAATTTGGGTTTGGTGTGGGAACAGGAATCCGCCTTGGTAGAGGAACATGTCGTGTATTCGCTTGTGGATTTGCTTGTGGATTTGCTAGTGGATTTGCGGAAGGGAGTGGTTGGGAGACAGATCGATTGGACGGTGCTTCAGGACGACGGGTGGCCAGGCCTTGGGGTGTATGGACTGGTTGGGGGCAAGTTGGATCTGGGTTTGCAGAGTAAGGAGGGGGCGGTGGTACCCAGTTGTCTGCATCGCTTTCATGTGGATGTTCCGGAAGATTGTCTGCTCGACGATATTCCAGTGGTCGATCAGGCAAGGCTCGAAGATGGCGACGACCTACACCTGAATTCGCGGCCACAGTGGCAGCACGATTGATCGAGAATTGAGAACGTGGTTGGCCTGGAGTGTATGGTTCGTCCATCGGTAGTAGAACCCCGTTCCCGTTCTCCATATCATCACTTCCGCTTGTGCGAGACATACTCGACATCGATCGACGACGTTGAGGGTCGACGTCGAGAGATTCTCGTAGTGGAATGAAACCGAGTCCTGCTGAGGACATCGAACGCCTCGGAGTTCGATTGCCTCGTCCAATTGACACATAAGACTCTCTCCGCCTTTGAATCCGAGTCAAACTTCTCACCAGATCCACCTCGCGGTCCCATGGGAGGTCCTCATATTCAAGAGAAGTACGTGGCATGACTTCATCGAGATTCAAGGTCAACTTGTTTGTCTCATTTGATTGGTTGTTGTCATTGCTTGGTTCGAGGTCAATGAGATAGATCCTCGCTCCGGAAGGTGGTAACCCGATTGCATCATCTGGAACGGTGCGGCCAAACGAGCTGGTGAGTGCGACAAGTCGACTTTGCGGGGAGTCCTCATTTTGTAACCATTTCAACGTGCTGATGCTCTTAAAATTGGTGTCCCCGTTATTGATTTCCACAGAAATTTTGGGATCCAGGAAGGTCTGACCCAAATCCTCGTTGGCCCGTCCTGATATGAACTCGTCTCGCCAGTTTTGATCGAATTGAAAGACTCTAACCTCACTCAACCCGGGTTTCTTGGTGGCAACAGCCACTGTCAATGGCTCAAGCGTAACAGCTGGAAGAGCGTCTTCGAGAGTCTCATGATCTCTCCTCCAACGTAAATTGTCCGACGGTGACATTTTTTGTCGTAGGAATTCTTTCGAACTCAACTCAAAAATGCCCCAACTGTGGTCGTTGGGATCGAATGCGATGATCTCGCTAACATGCCCCGAAGAACGATCCGGAACTAAGCTAGATTGCCGTGCGGGTAACTTCGTCTCGGGGAATATCAGCTGAGTGATCCAAGCACGATGTGACGGGACTGGCTCGGGATCACCATCCTCAGAAATCGGTCCGTCCAAATCACCACCCACAGAAATGATGGTCGATGTTCGATATCGACGTTCAAGGCCGGTGGCAAGGATGGTTCTGCCATCGTTCGAGAAGGCGATATTCTGGGTGACATCGCAGTTCACCGTCCGTCGAACGTTTCCCCCATTCAACGATATCAATTCAATTCCGGTAGCATATGCTGCTGCCAAGATCTTACCCTTGGGATCGAGAGTAATCGATTGGATATCATGAATGATCTGTATCCCGGAAGCAACTCCACCGAGTGTTTCCGATAGCTTTCCCGTTGTCTCCGCACCGAATTTATAGACATCTACCTGATGCGGTTTGGAGACCAATGCGAATACTCCCGCTTCGTCCGTGATGGCGACAGCGGACGGCTTCTGTCGTACTTGGAATGCGCGTACCTCGATTCGCGGTAAATCTTGGGTTCTTATGATGTAGAGCGAGGTGGAGTTGTAGGCGGTGATCCAACGGCCTTTTGGAGAGATTGCAAGACCAAACGATTCGGGAAATGCGGAGGCAGATGTGCTGATAGACGTCAATTCCACAAGAGTGACCTTGGCCTGGATTGTGCTCTCTTCCAAGTCGTCGGTCATATCGATACGGGGAGTCCGATCCGTCGTACTCTCCGTGCTATCGAAAGACGTGTGAGAGTCGTTGGGTGGGTCGAAATGGGTTGACGATTCGATCGAGGATGTAGGTAAGTCCGATGTGTCGGTAGAATCTCCCGTGATTGACGTGACAAGCCTGTTGTCGAGATTCATCCGGTGCTGTCCAGACGCGGGTTCCGCACCGCTTGGTGAGACGTCTTCCGACGACTTTGGTATGGCTCTTCGCTCATGGGTTCCAGGAATCGCATAGCTCTCCTTTTGAGGTATTCTGCTCATCCGGACGACTCGTGGGTCATAGCCTGGTATCATGCTTCATTGCCGCATATTTGCACCAACACACAAGACTTCATTGAGACAGGAAGTTTGCTATCCTAACCGTAAGCAGCGAGAACATCAGAAGGGTTCGGTTTGGGGTATAGACCGAGAGGAGAGAGTTGTGGACGTCTCGTAACGATCAACACTTGAAACCAGTGACATTGGGGGTGGAAGTGACGATGACGGCAAAGCTGAAACACATATATTGGTAGAAATTATCAACAAGTTCATGGAGAAGACCATTCAAGGCACAATCCAGTACTCCGTAAGGATGCAGATCACGGAATACAAGTCCCGTGGATGACCTCAGTTGCCTTTGACCTTCAACTGGCCAACTGGAGCTGTGGTTTGACGGCAAATGCCACGTGATTCGTTGGGGACAGCTATTACACAGCCACGCTGATCTGCCACTCGCCCACTCCTCAACGTCCACCAAACCGCTCTATCCAGCATCTCTATCACGACTAAATCAATCTCATCCTGCCACAGCATGTGATCGGACCAGAATCGCCACATAGATGGTTCGTTCGTGTTTAGTTCTTGATGTCCATGTGTCCTGAGATCTTATAGGGCCTTCCGTTACATCTCTTGTCTTGTTCAAGTCGTCGAATTGAAGGACCCAAACCATCAAAGGCACGGTTTCATGTCTCAGCCAGCCATGGTGAATTAAAATTCACAATCCTTACGTAGTATGCCCAACCATTTCATAAGAGTTCTAGATCCTCGTAATTGAGCTGGTTCAGTTCGAAGGAAATGCTGCATTCAGTAAACCAAGGCATGTACACGAAGGAGATAGGACGATAATGCTTCAAAGCGGCTGAGTCTCTGCAACACCTCTTGCCATGCGCCAGTTCCTCGCATCACATTCCAGTTGAACTTCTTGCCTATCACCATGGGGTACTTCTTCAATGGTCCGTAGATTCTACGTCGTTTTACAGCTGATTGAAGACACAAGACCGTACCTATCCGGAGTGTCGCCTACGTCACAAAGGACCTGTATGTGATGGAGCACCGGATTGAGCCGATCGTCCTACCAGGACATAACCAAGTCGCCAATATTACAGATGACCGCGGATTCGACATTGGTCCGGGGTCCCTCCGTAGCCGAACTCGATCGACACCTGTCGTTCGGGCAGACCTCCAATTTGGACTCCCTCTTTCTGGAATAGCAAGGTAAATGAGTTCCAGTCCATGTACCAGCTCCATGATACACCTCGCTGGTCAAGTTCGTCCGAGGGTTGGAAATACTGTCGCAAATCCCCAATGGCCTGGAGCTCAGATCTACTCATGTCATGGCCCTTGATGAAGCAGTCCTCGAATCTCCATCTCCTCGCGAAGAACGTCATGAGCTTGTCGGACACGGCTTACACGACAGGCATGGACTCAAACACCATCTCTTAAATCCATGTAGTATCTCATCATCCATCCACAATCATGACCACGCCACACTGGAGTTGGTAGAATACGTTCCGGTCAATGGCGCCAGTAGGGGCCGAATCCACGTGTTGTTCTCCCAGTCAGCGTTCGTGCATAGGAAAAGACAGGAACTTTCATGGGTTGAGCAATGCGACGAAACGGGCGGAGATCTCGAACATGGCATGCACTTGGGAACGAGCGATGCCATGGTCCACAATGCCGAAGAAGCCAACGTTGTCCGTCATGGGTCACGTTGATGCGGTTCGGAAAATTGAAGGGAGATGTTGAGAATAGGACGATCAATATATTTGGTCAGTGCCATTTCTCGCCGCAAATAAAAGACCGATCTGATATTCTGTGGAATTCGTAGAGATATCTCGAACTTTGAGCCAGTGCGCTCTGGTAGTTAGTATGGTGATCACTCAACTCATACGCGTTCATACTAGCCCCGTTCTCCTTGCTGTCCATCAAACGGTTCCAGCGTACTTTGCTCCTCGCTGTCCGATAGATTCGTACGGTAGCAATCAAAGGGTTACTCAAGCTGTCACGCTACTCCACCAGTGACAGGATAACGCTACCTCTTTAACGCAGCAAATCTCTTGGATAATTCGTCGACATCGGGAATCGATCCTCCCGGCCCCTTACCTTTCCCTTCAGGTTTCTTCGTCTCTGCCTTTTTCATCTTCGCACTCGGCCTTAACTCGGTTGGAGGACCAGGCAATTTCACACTCGGCGTAACATTTTCGGAGCTTGGACTCTGAGGTGCGACTCCCACCACGGGTTTCGTTCCGATCTTCCTCGGTGGTGTAGCCTGACTCAATCTTCTTGTCTCATCAGCTTTCCCTTCGTCATCAGAGCCCGTCTTTGTCTCTGCTTCTAGTGGCGGCTCCACCTGTTGCTCCAGCTCTTTGATGCCTCCATCATCCTCATCCTCATCTTCATCGGTGTCCACACCAGGAAATGGCACTTGGTATGTCCTTGCGATCTCTCGCAAATACGCATCCACAAGCTCCGGTGACGGACTCTCAACCTTCAACTTTTTCAACACTCGATCCGGAACCCCCTCTCCTTCCATGGCGAGCGTGGAGTATTCCCGCCCAAACTTCTCAACCAGCAATGCACGGGCCGAATGTAACTCTTTGATCTCGGTACGTGGTGCAGCGTGAATGACGGTACGAACGGCTTCTTCCAAGGCAGGATCGCATTGGTGAGTAGGGGCGGGAGACGAGGAAGAGAGGGTGGTGGATGGAGGCGGGTCGAGAAGTTGAGAGCGGGCAAGGAGCAGCTCGCAGTACAGTTCGATATACTCGTGAAGTTCCGTGGTGATATCGCTTCGGATGATGTTCTCGACGCGGATACGGGCGGATTCAATCTTTCCTTGCTGGGAAAGCGTATTAGTTTGGGAATCGTGAAGCTTGCGGCATATCGGTAGATCGAGAGTGTACCTCTATTAACTGAGCCATAGCTCTTCTCTGCTGCTTCGCAAGCGCAACATCTTTCTGTTGAACCATACGTAGTCGTGCTATGCCCAGCTTGAGTTGGACTTTCAACCTAGTCTGTATGTATGAGCTTGAGATCGAAAGGAACGTTTCAAGATGTATATACCACAAGCGATGAAGGCGGTCCCATGGTGAACGACGTGCAGCTACTTCAGGTCTATCGGCTAGTTTGAGGGATAGAGGTGTGTAATAGGAAGAGAGTGGTTATAAGTTACATGTAGTCGAGTCGTGATTAGTATGTTGGAGAATCAATGGAGGGGTGGTTAAGCTGCTACCAGTACCAGCCCCGCTCTCATCAAGAGAGGCGGCTCGGGGACGCATATAAAGTCCATGGTAAAAGGAGGTTATCCAGAGTTGTGGATATATCAGGAGTATATAACCATCTCTCCACCATAGTCAGACAAATCTTCGATTGCAATCAATATATCGCTTCGTTGGAGTTGAACGCCGTAATGCCATCATTGGCATTGGAACCAAGTTTACAGATGACTTCCATCCCGAAATACAGGTACACGCCGTCCCGGAACCGTAGTGATGAACTCTAAATGGTCTTCAAGACCTAGGTTTGCTGCGCCAGATTGTTCCCGTTGAATGCACTGCTGACATAGGATTTCCCATTGATGTCGAACTCAGTTTAAAGCACCGCTGAACATGCCGTCTTCAATGTCATCAAGCCAGGTGCCCACGCTTAGGAAATCCTCCTGGTATCGTTCATGTCTCCCATCTCGCCCCCCAATACCGATCCCGAAGAGACCATCCCCAAGAGATCATCCCGATTTGTTCTTCAGTCCGGAGTTCGTCCGTGACGCGGAAGGTTTCGATCCGGACTTCTTCGCATCTTTACCGTCATTCGCGTAATTCCATGTCTTGACGAAGACGCTGTTTCTCATGTCAGAATCCAACGCATGTCGTGCCATGGTCTGGCTAGTACACACCTTTGTGTCCGATCCTCGTAGTCTTCCGTTCGAACTTCCTTCACACCCACTTTCATGCCGTCTTTGGTGAAGGTGATATTCTTCTTCTCCATCTTCTTGGTTCCGCGATCGGCGAGGTCATTGGCGAATACGTACATCTAAACCGAAACGGGTCAGTATCAATGTGACCCAATCTCGGGTGCAGCTTGGGCCGTTGTCCCGTGGTTCTTAGACCGCAAGAACTATTATCTTACCTGATATCCGACCCATACGAAGACACCGACAACGGCAAACAGAATCGCCAGAGGGACCAGCTTTCCGATGGCAGACATATTGAAGGTCGTGGTGATGTCGATTGAGAACTCTTGAAGAGCAATGCGATTCTAACCTGATTGAATGAAAGGGAAGGGAGGATAGAGGCCGAAATCTGAATTGTTAAGTGAGCGAATGGCACTCAACGAATGGTGGGCTGAGCTTGTGTATGAACGGTCAACTATCAGCCAAATGCGATGGTGATCACTGTTTGTTGAATTCCGCCCTGACAGCTCACACGGTAGTCAGCAGGAGTGCAGTTCGGTTGAATAGTGAATACGGACTTGGATATCGTAGGGTCTATGGCACCGATCACATGCAGGCGCGGGGACTGAGGAGGGTTCAGTTATAGGGTTTTAGCGGCTTCGACCAGCCTCCTTTCGCCCGCTATTATGTGTTTCATACCGGAACTTTTGGTCTTCCACGTTGAAATGCCCCAACCGTGTGCCCATGAATGATGAAACGCCATGAGGTGCGGCCGTGCGAGGCGTGCGGCACGGGAAGCGGATCCATGGCGGCGTGCCCCCGAAGGCGAGGGGCCCAATCTTATGCTGTTGGATCCACCCCTGAGGCCCTAACGAAATCCTTTCGCGATACCAACCGAGCTCTGGATTTCACAGGTACTACCCAGGTACTACCGCAATATGGATGCTTTATTACACCGCAGACGGAGTATTCATGCTTCATTACTCGTACATAAGTACATTCATTCATCTCGGCTCGATTTGTTCCCATCGAACTAAGCACACATATTCGCAGCTTTCTTGTCGTACCACGCGGTATCAACTTATATGTTCATACTCGTCGTCTGTTCTTCGAATTGGTCAATCTTATCCTTTCTTATGGACAAGTGCCCAAGCAAGTATTCAATGAGCTTGCCCAGGCCTTCTAACCGGTACCGAACCCCTAGGAGCCTCAGCCAGGTGGCCCTGAACTCCTTCACTTCCTTGATTCCTCACCAAGTTGAAAACGACGTTCCTAAACACTTGATGGTTGTTCGATCGTATCCTCACGTCGTTAACTCGGCCATCGGTCCGCTTGACTGTGTAATGATGTGACGCTGAGCAACGAAAAGCGTTTGCGCCCAGTTCAACCCGAAATTCTTTCCAATACGGTACAAGGCCCCGAGAACCCATTGCTTCTGCTGATCGGACAACTGCGGTAGTTGGGAAATGGCGAACATAGGCCAAATGATGAAATAACTTCCAGTCGCTTCGGGTCCTAAGAAGACTCAGCAACACATCCTATAGCAAAGTGTGGTTCAGTACGCACCGATTTCATCTGGACCAAATTCCCGAACTTCCGGTTGACATTCGGGATTCATATGGAAAGGCAAACTTGAGCAAACACCATCGGCCATTTCTTGAATGGCATAGTTGGCTCGGATTAATACCTCCTGGAGCTGTTCTTGGTATGCAGGAGAACCAAGGGTAGCGGCACACAATAATATGACCGATTGGCAGAAGATGCGAGTCATTCGATAATCGTTCCAGCAGTTTGCCGTGTGGACATCTTCATAGACATGGACTGGACCCTGCCATTTGGGGAATGTCGCTGGATCTTCGTGCGGTTGAATGACCGGCTCCACAGAAATAGTCCGGAAACTGAACGTGTCCGGGAGTGTGTTGGGCCAATCCTCTAACTCCGCGTCGATTTCCTGGGCCATTTTGATCATTTCCAAAATACGAGTAATCGTGTCTGATGTCCTGGGTAATTGGAGGAGTTCGGTGGCCTCGACTCGAACCGCTGGCAATCGGAGGGCGATAAGCGTGAGACGATTCGCAGGGTTCTGTTCGCTCTCATCATCACAGAACCATCCTTTTGGGTCGGGAAAGTCGTCGATAGCTTTGCCACGTTGAATAGCTCCGGTAAGCTATAATGCATCAGCAACCGAACAGAAACGTACAGAACCATTTCAGCGACACTTACCATCACACTCCTCACCGCGCGGAACAGGTCGAGAGGAAGGCCACCTTTGACCATCTCCTTTCCACGAATCTTGACCAATGCCACCGCCCCATCCACATGACTACACCAAGTATTCGTGTCTTGAACGGTCGCAGATATAGCCTAAGACCGTTAGTATGATACCTTGAAATCTTTGAAATCCTTGAGACCAACCTCAAACAAGCCGAACAGAAGAGTGGACACCAAAATCTCGTCGGATCTTGCCAAGATCGGGTCTTGAATGGCCTTGGAGACCTCATACATGGCTTTGCTGTAAGCTTCCCGTGCTTCTTGCCGAAGGTGTTTATGGCCTGGGTAGTTGGCCATTGCGGCTAACGAAACGGCATGAGTGGCTAATTGAATAGCCGAACCAGTCATCGAGTTGTTGTACATGGGGATGAGATGTTCTAAATAACCTCGCATGCTACCCGAATGCTGAGGTAAGTTCATGACGAAATTTCGGAAGAAGAAATTCGTGGCTTTTTCGTGGGAAGATATGTTCAGGAAGTCCGGTAGGATATGCCATTCATCCATGAACTTTTGCTGGATTAAGAGATCCATAGGAGTTGGATGGGCACCGAGGATCTTGACCGTGATATCCGATCCATCTTCCAACAACTTACCGATCACGGGATCGATTCTTGATGAAGCAACGTCCACGGTTTGATCGGTCGGAACCAAAGAATTGGCTCTAGTGGTCGACTTTCTTGTCGGTACCGGAGATGTCGATGAACTTTGCGATTGACTGCACTTAGTTAGAATACGGTGAGAAGCCTCAAGTGTATACGAGGCCGTCGGAACAAATTCCTCTTTGAGGTGTTATCAGGGGCAAGGCCAAAGATGTGGATACATACGGACTGCCTTGCGAGAGTTGCGACGGACTCCCACCTTTCTTCCTTTGAGCTTTTCTCGTGACAGCAGACGTCTCATTCCGGAAGATCAGATCGAACTCATTGGGATATCCTGGACATTCGCGGCGTGTTCGTGTACACTGTGTACAACTAGGCCGAATTTCGTCGCACTGCATATCCCGAGTCAGGTACGGACCGCAGTTGAATGGACGCGAATAGAATCATTGAAGTTATAACAACCTAATTCCTCTTACCTTAATATGTCGAGACTTGCACATCTGGCATCCTCGACTCGGTTTGCCACAGTACACCATGATTGAGTGGATCCACCTCTTATAGTGCAATAGAAATTCAACTCAATGCTCAGCAAGATTCAAATGAGTTCCAGGTGGACGATGATTGTTCAAGCTTAGGAAGGGGTGAAGACGATCAATTGATGCCTGGATTATAGCACTTCCAAAGTACCTATATCATAAAAAGATAAAGAACTTTGGTGAAAAGTAAACACGACTGATGTAGTAATCTTGAGGCGCAATTGCAACGCCGCGGCGTGGACACGCAAGCTAGGGCAGGGCAAGTACGTATCTGACCCTGAAGAAGCAGCCTTGCCTGAGCTTCTAGTGTCTAACGTTTGAGCCTTGACGATGCTAAGTTGTAGGAACAAAACCTTCAATCTGTGAAGGGGCCAGAAGCCCAGAATAAGTTCGGCCAGTACGTAGGGTAGGTAACATTAGGCTAGGGTATTCGTTAAGCTCGTCCGCGGAAGTATGGGATTCTTGACCATGCCGCAGTTCACCAACGAATCCCGATGCGAAATATGGACATAATCCGGACGGGATGGAGAGACGTCAGCGATGGTGGCATTTGACAAGCGATTCATATTCACTCCTATTGTCCCAGGACCCGGCCCCAGGGGCCAGAAGTTTGCACGAATTTGTCCGCGTACTACTACTACGTGTGTAGATGTGTGTCGCAAGCATTTCTGTTTTAGGCATAGAGGCTTTGCGAAGGAGACGCAGCAGGGATCTCCACGTTCCCCCTCGGCCCTCCTTGCTGTTGCGTTGGCCGTGATGGCTGGGGACATCTGCTAGGAATTGGGATTGAATGCCATGCTTCGATATTTAGATTGAAGAGAGAGTGATATTTCACGGTGGAATTGGTGATGGTGCTGGCAATGGAGCATGGACTGGATGCTTGTGGGACGATGGCCAAGGAGCCTCGAGGAATGTCAGAGTTTGGGGCTGTCTCCGTAATCGGTAAAAGAAGTCAATGAGGTAACGACCCAACAAGCTAGTAACATAGATATGTATCCAGAGTAGAAAGGACCGAAGTTCAAATGTGACGGTCAATTCGTCAATTCATTTAAAGTTCATCTCAAGATTGGATATTATTGTGAAGTGAAGCCGAGCTCGGGCAACAAGGTATACATACTAGGCAACCACATGCACTTTTTAAACATACCATGCTCCGGAAGTCAGGGGAAGCCCCACGTCCAACCACACGCATGCATCACTCTCACTCCACCACTCCTGTCTGCACTCACCGTCTTTGTATCACGAGAATGTACAGAATAGATGTTCCTGCAATCTTCATCGTTCAATTTTATCTAATAGTTCTGATTTCTCCGCATTAGCGGACCTCCCCTCGTTTAGAATCATCTCCCGCACTGTCTCAGGATGGGACGCGTATCCGCATCGAGGAAAGAGAGGGTGTTCTCGAGGGATGAGATTGAAGCTTTGATAGCGGAGGGGAGACATATTGTCATCGTGAATGGGAAGGTCCTCAAATGTGATGCATGGCTCCAATATCATCCTGGAGGAGAAATATCTATCAGACATTTCCTGGGAAGAGATGCCACAGATGAAGTCAAGGGGTTTGTACTTGTACTGATATGTATCAATCATGTTCCTGACTTGACTAGATTTCACTCCCCCGAAACTCTGGAGTATATGACGAAATATCAAATTGGAACGATCGAAGGACGATGGACTGGTTTCGTACCACCTATCCAAGGAGGCAAGTTTCGAACTCGAGAACAGATCCAATACGAGACAGCCGAACTAGATGTCCTCGACAAAGTCAATGATTCAAGCGACCAGTCCTCAGAACCTAGTCCAGTCTCCTCTCCCGAACTACATTCAACATTGAGGAATCGAGGAGGGATCGACCCGGTGTCCTCGGCAACATCGATATCATCGGTGGATCTCGAAGACATGGATTCCGATAGGATGGGAACCATTGATGCACGTACTGGCAAGGTTTTTGAGATCGACGCTCTTCAATATCCACCGATCGATCCCGAAGTCCAGGAAGATATTATCCGGAAATACCGACAACTGTTTGAACGTCTCAAGAGTGAGGGGTTGTTTGAGTGCAACTACTGGGCCTACGGTGTGGAAACTATCCGATATTCTTTCCTATTTTCCATGGCGATGCTATCCATCCATTGGGGTTGGTACAGTTTAGCTGGGGTTTTCATTGGATGTTTTTGGCAACAACTGGTCTTTACTGCGCACGACTCCGCTCATATCGGCATCACCCATAACTTCCAGGTCGATTCCTTGATCGCCATCTTCATCGCGGATTTTCTAGGGGGATTGTCGATCGGTTGGTGGAAAAGGAATCACAACGTCCATCATGTCGTGACCAATTCTCCGGAACACGACCCCGATATCCAGCATGTACCCTTCTTCGCCGTGTCCCCAAGGTTTTTCGGCTCTTTACGCTCGTCGTATTACGGTCATGTCATGAAATACGATGCCGTCGCAAGGGTATTCGTTCGATATCAGGATTATCTTTACTACGTGGTTCTATGTTTCGGTCGATTCAATCTCTACCGATTGAGTTGGCAATACCTTTTAGGAAGTCAACCCCCCCGAAAAGGTCCGGCACGTTGGCATCGATGGCTGGAGATCGCAGGTCACGTCTTCTTTTGGATATGGTATGGATACGGGATTATATACAAGTCCATACCGACGAACTCCGGCCGGTTTGCTTTCTTTATGGTGAGCCATATCGTCACATCTCCGTTACATCTCCAGATCACTCTTAGTCACTTCGCCATGAGCACGGAGGAACTCGGTGTCGGCGAATCCTTTCCACAAAAGATGTTACGCACAACGATGGATGTGGATTGTCCACAGTGGTTGGATTTCTTCCATGGTGGTCTTCAGTTCCAGGCGATACATCATTTGTACCCTCGCATGCCACGCCATAACCTACGCCAGGCGCAGAAACTGGTTCAACAATTTTGTGAAGAGGTCAACGTACCTTATGCGCTTTTTGGTTTTGTGGATGGTAATAAGGCGGTCCTTGGGCGACTGGGTGAAGTTGGCAGACAGGCGGCCATCCTTGCCAAATGTCAGAAAACGCTTGCACGAAGTGATGATTTTGGGATGCATTAGATATTAGTGAAGTCATGTACTGTTCATATCGAATATATGGAGGATGTTTCAAAACTCCATAGGGTCTGCATCATCTCGTTCACGTTTAATCGCGCGCTCGTCTTTCAACAACTCGGAAACAAAGTTTCGGAATTGCTCGACATAGGGCTTCAGCCGGGTCTTTTCCCAATCCTGGATTTTCTTCTCTCCGGTCCCTTCCCCATCCACGCCATCCATCTTATCATGATCCCATTGATCAATATCATCCAACAGTTGAGTGACGGTCGGCACCTCCAGAGGATCAAACTCCTCCACTTTCTGGACGTCGATTGGCACACAAACACGACCAGTTCCTGGATGGACACAGAATGGACTCTTCAGCAAATGATTCAGTTTTTTCGACACTTCTGCATCCAGCCTGGGATACGTATACTCGAGCACAATATCGATCTTTGCTTCCAGAAGTGCTTTGGAGTCCAGATGTTCCGATACCCTTGCTTCAGCCAACGCATCGATATCCGCCCATTTGGATCCGCTTCGGCGTCCGGGAGCGCTGTCCCATCTCTTGCGTAATGCGGCGACAAGGTCTCGATCAGGAAGCAGAGATAGAAGATGAGCCGCTCGATCGTCTTCAAGCCAAGGGTCTTGAGTCTCGAGGATATCGGAGAAATGATTCCGAAGAATCCTGAGGCTCCGTCTACTCGCAATTAGTCCAGTTCATCTCCATGGATGAGAACATACTCGATATGTGGATGTAGGGGTCTCTTCAAATTGACCTTCTTCCCGCTACTATCTCCCCCTTTCAGCAGTTCCAAATATCCCGCAACCGCTCTTCTTTTGGAATCATCCAACTCTCGAGCTCGTTTGTCACATACCCAAGCGTGAGCACCTCTTCGACCCGAATAAACCCACAAAATGTGCTTGAATCCGAAGTCCTCCCGTAAGGCCGTGTCAATGACTTTGATGGCCATGGTGATGAAAGCCCAGCACCGATGACAGATGTTTGCACCAGTGCAGCAGGTTCGAATCTCATCGTAATCCGTCATATCAATGTCAAAAACCAATTCTTTGTTTAATGGTCGGAATGCGGAGGATTTTCGAAGGGTCTTTCGATCTCGTGGGTTGGTGCTATAGACGGGACCGACCTCGAAACGGGAAGGGAGCATTTGAATGCACTGTTTTCGAAGTAGGTCGGAGGATGGGAATGATTGGTAGCGGAGATATGCATCGTTTGGTAGGGTGAAGGCGAACTCTCGATGTCCAAAGTCGGTGGAAGGAGAGGGAGAATGATTGAGCCATTGGAAAAGGTAACGGAAAGGAAATAGACGCTGATAGAATGCTCGCATGATCTCGGGGTCGGAGAATCTGGCCGATTGGGCACCGGATCTAGTCTATGGTTATTAAGGACTCAAAAATGGATTCTTGAGAGCATACATCGCCTGAACTGACTGAGGCTCTTGTGACGCTGCCATGCTGGATGAGAGATCGTCCAAGTCGTCATCGTCATCGTCAAACATGTCCTCTAATGCCGTGCTAGACTTCTCGGCCTCTTCCGGTGATTCACCTGCACGAATGGTCGGTGTTGAATGGGAACTTTGAGGATTGGCATCTGGAAGGTCATGGTCGCCAGAGCTCCCAGTATCTGGAGACACCGAATGAGGCATATTGCTTGAAGGGTGACCAATGGCGCTCGTGGTTATCTCCAGGTTTTTTGGATGATTGTCAATTGTAGTTCAATTATCAGGATCGAGAGCGGAGCATTGCGTGTATTGTTACGTGCAATCGGCGTGGGATGTTCACAGGAGAAACGTCAAGTTCCGAAATATCAAACTAGATCCGATCTTCTGTTGTCAATTGAGAGACGCGTCACGCGTTGGGACGCGTTTGTCACGTGGAACAAACTCCCACTCTAGCTCATCTTGTTTCATCTTGTTTCCATTGCACTTACCCAACAATACTTACAAGTACAACATCCTTCAGGTATTACCACCAGCAGACAGAAAGGAGAGCCATATCGACTTGCTCAACCAAAGGAGTATGATGGGGAAATAAAATATCTTCAGAAAGGTAATATGTGGCGGAAGCAAAGCAACCATCCGTTTCAACACCAGGGATACGCTCCAGCCTCCTCGGTCTTCAAGGTCATCAATGATCAATCGTCTACTGGGCGGGCTTTCACCTGTCTCTCGAGACTCGGACCCTTTCAACAGGGACATCGCATTCCTTGAGTCCGTATGCAGACTATTATTATGCGGACTATTCGTACGGCAACCGGTTCTCAATTCTGGCTTCCAGTATTCAGTTGGTTCAGCTTCGTGTTACGATATCCGATATATTCCTTCACCGCTCGGTTTAGGCTTCATATCTCCGTATGAGAGGCTCATATGATTTATGAAGGAATCATTCCTTCGATAGGACCGGTGCTGATCTTCCTGCTTCTGGCATGGAGGACACAACTTCCGACGGCTCAAGGTTTCCATCGCAATAGAAACCCCGACCTTACGGACCGCGTTCCTAGTTTCTGCAGATACTTTCCCTTTCCAGTCATTAATTTTTTTAGACACTACATGGCCGTTAGTTTGTACTCCCAGTTTCAAACGGACCACAAACATCCTTCAGAAATCAACCACTGACAGCTGGTGGTGAAGCCCGACATGACAGGGATGTCGGAACCCGTACTGCGAATCCAAGTCAAGGTCGTCTGGGCATTAAATATTCGTTATCGCCAGTAGACAGAATGGACTCTACTTGAAATCGATTGGGTTGGGTGCAGATCTTATTTGCTTGTTCAGTCTCATCCTATAATATCTTGTCTCGTGCCATTTTGATTGATACCTCCGCTGGGTCCATCTCAATCTTCCATGAGGAGCTATTCTTAAGGCACGAATAATCCGAAAGAGTTATGGGCGACGATTATAAAAGGGAATCTTTTCGAAGTTCACGGTCGGACGTCACTTTCCAGGACGCGATGGACACGACCGCTCACCTCGCCCCTATTACGGAACGAGACTCAACACCACAAGCCATCTCCTCCAATGGATCAATAAAAGAAAAGAGCGAGAGTGGTTCGATAAGAGCGATGACTGGAAGCTCGGTCGAATCCATTGAAGCCCAGGCCGTGACTGGTTTTCAATCTGCCAACGACCTCGACTCAATTCCCGATGGCGGATTTCAAGCGTGGGTGCAGGTTGTCGGTGTCTTCTTCCTGTTTTTAAACACTTGGGGCATCGTCAATAGTTATGGGATTTTCCAAAACTATTACCAGACCGAACATCTCGCCCAACATTCACCGTCAGCCATCTCATGGATCGGTTCCATCCAAACGTTCCTGGTACTCGTCATTGGTGTCCTGACAGGACCCCTTTACGACACGGGCTACTTCCGTACCCTCCTGGTGGTTGGAAGTTTCTTAACCGTCTTTGGCATGATGATGCTTAGTCTGTCAACTCTCTATTGGCAGGTTTTGCTCTCCCAGGCATTGTGCGTGGGTCTTGGAATGGGTTGTCTATTCGTTCCAAGTGTCGCGATTTTATCCACCTACTTCAACAAAAACCTGGGAATTGCCATGGGTCTCGGCACCTCGGGGGGGAGTCTCGGTAAGTCGGATGGTCCCTATTCTGACCTTTGCTGATACCATCAGGCGGCATCATATATCCCATCATTGTTACCCGGTTGATCCCCAAGGTCGGATTCCCATGGGCAGTCCGTGTCATCGGTTTTATTGCCCTCGGAACTCTCATCTTGTCGAACGTCTTCATGAAATCCCGTGTCCTTCCATCGGCTACACGGTCATGGAGCTCCCTTGTCGAGCTTGGTGCTTTCAAGGAACGTCCTTACGCGTTGTTCGTCTTCGGAGGATTCATCTCGTACATGGGATACTACGCACCGTTCTACTACCTGACACCTTATGCCATGGCTTACGAGATCACCACCATGGACCTGGCCACATGGTTGGTGTCAATCTTCAATGCTGCGGATTTCGTTGGTCGCATTCTACCGAATTGGGTCGCCGACTATACCGGCCCGCTCAATGTCATGATTCCCTTCGTGATATGTAGTGGTGCCATTGAACTTGGACTCGTTGGAAGTTTCGACCAGTCCAGCCTTATCGCTCTTTGTGTGCTGTTTGGGTTCTTCACCGGTCCATTCATCTCCTTGCCGTCAACGGTCCTCGTCACACTGACGCCGGACCGAGAGAAGGTCGGGACTCGAATCGGCATGGCACTCACCTGTATTGCCATTTCCATGCTCGTTGGTACTCCGATCGCTGGCGAGATCTTGAACCGGTCTGGTTTCGCAAATGTCTGGGTATTTGGTGGTGTGACCATGATTGGCGGTGGGCTTATCATGATCGCTTCACGTCTTTCGATTACTGGGCTCAAGTTGAAGGCTTGGGCTTGATCTGCAAGGCTGAGGTGGAAACGGAGTTTTGTCATTTTGGCGTCAATAGAAGGCATTACGAATCGATTTGTTTGGGTTTAAAGGAGCGGGTGGACGATCGAGATAGGGGTTTTCTGGGAGGTGCAACGGATTCTTTCAACACTGGCCGATCCGCCAATGTTCTCTGACCGAGGGTTACTTTCATCATAGTTTCGTCGCAATAATATCGATCACCCTTCATTCGGGCTCCGACTGATTGAATTCTTCGTCGCTACTCCAGTTCACCCTACCACGCCATAGAAGCATTAGGCAAGCTCTCGCGAAAGTAGCAAGCTAAGGATCGACGGATGTCCCTTCAAGATGTTGAGACTATCAGCTACCGGTATGCAGCCCTAGTATATCCGTAAATCTTCAGCTAGTTCAGTCCTAACCTTGAATCATTCATTTCAGCTGCCCTGGATAGTTGGCTCAATGTGTACATTCAAATCTTATACCAAATTTTAAGACCAGACCTGCTTATCCGGGCTGCCATTAAGAACAAACAACCTGCGATGAAAGAGCTACCACCCCACATTTGGGCATATAAATATCCTCCATCTTTCTGACTGATCAGCGCACCAGCAAGTGGAGGCCCAGTGAGTGTTGCAAATGACACGATCGTAAAACCCATGCCCATACGGGCACCAGTTTTAGTCAAATCAGTCGTTAGGCTTGAGAGAGCTGCCGGAAACAATGCCTGTACTGGAGCTGCTGTCAACCCATAAATCCCAGCAAAAGCAAAAGTAGACTCTCTCGAATGAACTCCTGACCAACCGTATTGCATGATACCACAAGAAAATGCGAATGGTATCATGGAATTGAGCGGGCCAAATGTGGTATCAGCAAAATAGGCCGGAACCACACGACCGATAATGGAGAGCCCATTCATTAAAAGGATAAGGGAGACGGAGTCTTCATATGTCACCCCGATGATGTCGCGAGCGAAGGAGGCAACCTAAAGGAAATTAGCACAGGGCCACCCAGAGAGAAGGTCTCGTACATAGTAGAAGGCGAAATATAAGGACCAGAAGCAAAGGAACATCCCAGTGATGTACAAGACAAAGGTCAGTTCTCGAAACGCAGACCATTCCACCAAAGGTCCAGTCTTCCTTGGAGGAAGTCGTGTCCTCATGAAGGCTAAGATCGTTAACCCCACGGCGAGCATGATGAATCCAAGGACACGGATGGTCCATCCATAACCGATCTTGGAAAGCAGCTGTCGGACGACGGTTGGATATATCATTCCCCCCGTGGCCGTTCCCGAGGCTGCAATGGCCAATGCTAAGGCTCTCTTTTTCGAAAAGTATGTGGGGATCAAAGACATTGCCGGACAGAATAGTAGACCATGCCCGATTCCTAGGCAGATGCCTTGGGACAAGAACACCTGCCAATAGGCTGTACATAGGGAGGTAGTAAACACTCCTACCAGCTGAAATCCCAGTCCGGTGGCTATGGTAGGAAGAAAAAGGCCAGCATCGGTTGCTCGACCTGATGCGGCGCCAATGAAGAAGAGTAAAAAGAGCTGGATGGAGCCAATCCAACTGATATCGGACGGAGGTCGGTTTAAGGCGGTCGTATAGTAGGTTTGGAAAACACCATAGCTGGCGATATAACCCCATGTGTTGAATATCACGAGATGTGCCATCAGTGCTTGGGTCCAGGCGTGGAGTCCTCCATCCGGTGGATCATCGTAAAGAGGCTCCGAACCAAGACGAGTGGCTGAGGTTTCTTGCGCCGGCGAATCATCGATCGGGATGCATTTCGGTTCGTCTTGTAAAGTGAGACCCATATCCAAAGACTTCGAGGAATGTTCTTTCATGCTGGAAAGATAGATTACGAGATTCTATCACAACCTGGAGAAGAGGGGATTTCAAGGCAGGAAAGCAGACATAAATAATGATTTAAAGACTGGTCTTGGGAGTTCAAATTGAAGAAAACTTGAAGAGATGGTGGATAACGACAGAAAAGAACGTTGCCGAATACGCTACGAATGTCATACAAATGTCGCTACAAATGTCGCATAGGGCGGGGAGGATTCCACCATGCCTCTTGTGATCTTGTCTCCAATAAAACCGTGAAGTGTCTGTCTCTAACGTCAGCAGTGTGGAGGTCGGGGATAAAATCTTTAACGATGTTGCCGATCTTTGTCACTACCAATAGCCGTGAAATGGCGAGATGGCGCGAAAAAATGCGGCTAGTGGTCAATTTACCGGCTTGTTCGGAATACCAGTGGAGGAATGTTAATGCTTCCTATGGCCCATCCCGGACAGTATTCCCAGTCACCGGAAGAATATAGTATGGGATAATCATCAAGACCGTTCATTGACGATTGGAAATCCAACATTTGGTCTTGGATGAATGGAGAAGGTCATATTCCCTACCATCTTCCGGAAGGAGGAAAAGGTGATGGATTGTCACTTTGGTCGTTACGGACCGCCGTACGGTACTGTGAGCACCATAACATTCACCACCACTCACTTTATGATTCCACTCCGCCAGCTTACAGATACTTGAGTGGCGTATGCTTCGGAAAGTATGCTCCGACAAGTATGCCCGAAAAATCATGAAGTGGCTTGAAACGTAGGATGAAACATATTCCTGTATAGCCATGAGCACAGAATCGAACTGGAAGCCTTCGCTCGGCTTCGCCGAGAGATTGAGTACGGTGATCAAAATGTAACGTACTTGGAGTTCAGCGAGTTAATTAGTCTCGTTTGCCTCGGGTTGGAAAGGTTGTCTTAAGTCGATGCTTATACGTCATTTAGACAGTCTTCATATCAAAAGTCTGATCCAAGGGTGGAGAAACCGAACATCGCCAAGTTCGCAAAGGAAGAGGAACAGGAGATTTACGATTCTGCGTTGACATTGGTATCTATTGCTTGCTACCTAGCTGGACGCCACTAAGGATTCCCACAGGTAGACTATCGGCTTCAATGCGATCAAATTATCAACAATTTGAAAGGCAGAGCCGCACCCGACGATGAAGAAGAAGAGGTACCGACATCGGGTCAAACATATATTGATATAAAAACTAACTCCCTAGTCCCTCGATACGGGTGTACCCGAAGCAATTCATATCGGGAAGTACGTAAACGCCGTCCATTTCCGTGATGGACTTTACTCGGACGTCTACAAAGCACCGAATCGGACCGAAAAACCAAAGATGGTCGCATTGAAAGTGACATATCCTTCGGCTATGCAGCCCCCTCACAATTCCGAAAGAGAAATTCGAATCTTGCGGGCCGCTGCATCGGAACATGTGGTTAGTCTGCTTGACGTGTTTCGAGATTCTGCAGGAGAACTCGCTGGAACCCGTCTCGTCCTTGTATTTCCACTTCTACGGTACGATCTCGATCATGCCCTGCGACACAAGCTTGTTCAAGAAGATCAAGCAAAGCAGCATCTAAAACACGTCTTGTCTGCTCTTGATTGGATCCATAACCTTGGTATGATCCATCGGGACGTCAAACCTTCGAATATCCTCTTGCAAAATCCCTCGGGTCCTGCATACCTAGCCGACTTTGGTGTCGCTTGGTACGAGAAGGACCCTTCCTCAGAACCTAGCGATCACAAAATCTTAGACGTTGGGACAACTCACTACCGACCACCGGAGCTATTGTTTGGGAACTCCAAATATACGAAAGCAATCGATCTTTGGGCAGCGGGTTGCGTTCTAGCGGAAATTGCCTCGATCAAATCGGATCTCCAACCGTTGTTTGATTGCACCGAAGGCAGTGAGCTGTGTCTCATAAGCAGTATATTTCAATCACTTGGCACGCCAACAGCAGACACATGGCCGGTAGGACCAGTGCTCCAATATAACGGACCCAGCTCACAGTACTACAGGAAGCCATGTCATTTCCAAATTGGGGAAGTCTTGAATTTGTTCAGCATAAACCGAAACCATGGTCGGAATTATTGCCAAGCGCCTGTGGAGAAGCTCAAGACTTGATATCGAAGTTGATCCGATACCAAAGCAGTGATCGGATCACGGCAGCAGAGGTGAGAAGACCGATGAACGTGTAGCATCGTTGTAATCTAACGGTTTGCTAGGCTGCTGGACATGCGTACTTCGGCTAAGGGATGCGAGATTCTTCCTTGCTCCGATCATTCACGGAATGGCCAGGAAGATGGGGTTCGCAGGCTGCGGCCCATATTACAATACTGTATTGTTCTGGGGTATGGACAACGGAGTAGACATGATAGCAATATATGATAGGAATACATCAATGAACAAGAACTCGAATATTCCTAGCTTGATTGATGAAAACATTCGGCGGTGCTCAGGACAACGGAGATAATGACCCTTGGACCCTCCTCTTTCGTACCTGATTCAGTCCTAGCACGAGGGATGGCAAGGATGACCCCTGACTGACGCCGTCATCCCCGAGGCTTTCCTTGTCGAAATCCATCCAAGTGTTGATACTCTAAGTACGAGATATTCCGCGCTGTTGACACCAGCCAGATCCCTCGCCTCTGTTCATTCTTGGTTTCATTGTATTTGGAGTCGAACCGGTATCGGATGGCTGCTGGGTTTCGTCCAGGTTTAGGCAACGCTGACATCTGATCTGCGTTGCACAGCCTTTGAAGCAGAAGCCGCCAACCCCTCTTCATTGTCAATTTGTGAAGCCCTCACAACAATCGTGCCTATCCTAACCTCCTAGCACCATGGCGTTCCTATTTTCTAGGAATAAACAGAAACCGACCATGGAGCTGGTACGGACAACCAAAGAACTCATCCAAAAGCTCATTGGAGAGGAGAAGGCGGGCTCAAAGGTGAGTATCCCGCACCAAATCCCAAGCGGTCATTGAACATCTCCAGGTTGAAGAAGAGGTAGCACGAAATATAAGTCAGATGAAGTTGATATTGCAAGGGACGCAAGGTTGGAATGCTCCCCCACTTAATCGATCAAATTCTTACAGAAACCAGAAATCGAAGTCAGCCCCGACCAAGTCCAGCAACTTGTCAGCCTCCTGATCTCCGAAGATCTACTACTTCTCCTAGCGAACCACATTCACCGTGTCCCATTCGAAACGAGAAAGGACACACAGATGATCTTCTCACATACTTTCCGATTCAAACCTCCAGGATCCGAAGCTAGCGAACCTCAAGCCCTTCACCACGTTATATCCAACCGACCGGAAGTGATTATTGCTCTTTGCAATGGATATGAGAGAAGAGAAAGCGCAATGCCATGCGGAGGAGTGTTACGGGAAGCGTTAAGATATGACGCGATAGCCGCTTTGATCCTATATGACGAACGGGATCAAAATCGACCACAAGGATTGCGATCGGTCGACCCATCCCTTCCCTCCAGCGGGAATGGTGTGTTTTGGAAATTCTTCGACTGGATAGATAAAGGGGCATTCGAAGTCAGCGCGGACGCTTTCAATACGTTCAGGGTGAGTCCCAATCAGGTACAGACTGTTCTCAAGTCTCAGCTAATGGTTTCAGGATATCCTTACTCGGCATAAAAGCTTGGTCGCGCAGTACCTGACGGTCAATTTTGATACGTTCTTCCCCAGATACAATAGAATCCTCATCCAATCCGAGAGCTATGTCACGAAAAGACAATCCATCAAACTACTCGGAGAATTACTATTGGATCGAGCCAATTACAATGTGATGACAAAATATGTCGACTCAGGGGACCATCTCAAGATCTGCATGAAGCTACTCCTTGACGAACGGAGGATGATCAACTACGAAGGATTCCATGTTTTCAAGGTATGCCCGTTGTACTTAGAGCTAAGCGCTTGCTCACTTCCGTTAGGTCTTCGTCGCCAATCCAAACAAATCATACGAAGTTCAACGGATGCTCATCAACAATCGAGATCGATTATTACGGTTCCTACCAAGTTTCCTAGATGATCGAACGGACGACGACCAATTCAATGATGAGAAAAGCTTCTTGATCCGACAAATCGAGCTTCTCCCAACAACTGCGCCTCCAAACCCGAGTTGAAGACCTAGAGCGGGTCTCGATTCACCAGCACACAACCTTCAAGCATTTCCAGGTGTTAGCGATTGATTCTCTGCTTTCTCACCATGAGGTATGGTCAACTTTCGCTCTGAATATTGATCCCTCTCTCCCATTAGGCGTGTGGAGCGATCAGGGCGCCTTGCTTGTTATTGTATGACAACGGAGCTTGACACCATGGAAAGCGTTGATTTGCAAAGGCGCATATGGTCTATGTTTTCATGTACATAGTAAACAATCCCGATCCAACGCAGCGATGCTAAAAAATGCTATCGGTCCTAAGAACGCCCCCAAAGCCCTATCTAAGCAATCTCTAACCATCATTGAATCATCACAAAACCCAAATCAGAAAACTTGAGAGACTCATCAACCATCCTTCGACAATACCATCCTTCATTCTCCCTACTCCGCTACTACCTGTCGAGGGAGCCGCACTGCTCGATCTAGTTGCGGACACCGATGAACCGGATGGACCCGTGCTTGATGATATGGACTTGCTTCCCGATGAGCCTGCGCTAGAAGCAGTCGGGATTGACCCACTCCCTGTTGTCGATGCAAGTACCGATCCCAGTTGAAGTTTGCTCGTTGAACTTCCGATAACCAATTCGGATGCATCTGTTCCAAGACTAATGACGGTACCTGATATAGTTGCAATACCTCCAGGGGTAAGCGTGGTGCCTGAAGCAACACTGTACCACATCTTCCCATCTTTTACTGTTGCTGAGTAGATCCTCCCATTGACAGTGAGCGCCGCAGGAACTTGAGAAGCAGAAGGAATCGATCCGAGGCCTCGGAGTGTCGATATTTGTCCGTTGATCACAACATAGGAACCATCGGGGGCAAGGGAAATGGCCTGGCCATTGGCAGTGATGGTACCACCGGGAGTGAGAGACTGTCCTGGCCCAATAACGAAAGATCCGGAGGGATTGGCGGTGATTGTAGCAGTGCCAAGGACAATGGTAGGTGGTGTAGGAGGGCCTTGACTGAGCGCGGCTGTACTGCTTCCACCTATCACAAGGGCTGGGCCACCAGGTCCAGGGGTAGGGAACGATATGGAGACTCCGTTGATCGTTGCGATTTGTCCGGGTTGGATAGTCTCTCCTCCGATAACAACCCCATCATTCCCAGAATAGACTTGGACGGTTGATCCACCGATAGGAATGGATTGAGGACTGGACGAGCCCTCATTCAAGGACCTACTTCCACCGGATGACTCTCCAAGTCCAGGTCCCCCATTTGATGGGTTTGTGCCTGGTGATCCAGAGCTAGAGCCTCCATTGCCTGGACCATTATTCGGTGAATCGCCGCCTGAAGGCCCTCCGCTTGACGAGCCTCCTCCCAAAGATCCACTGCCGGAAGACGAAGACCCTCCACTCGAAGACCCTCCGCCTGAAGCCGTGCCGCCTGAAGGACTCCCGACTGAAGATGCTCCGCCAGAAGACTCCCCACCTGGCGGTCCACCATTCGAGGATGTAGTTCCGCCTGAGCTTCCGCCACCAGAAGAACTGCCCGAAGAACCCCCACTGGAGCCGCCACCGTTCGACGAGCCATCACCGGAAGAGGTCCCGCCAGTCGATGGACCCCCAGACAATCCTCCTAGCCCTGCGGCAATGCAGCCAGCAACGGTCGAGCAACCCCCATCGATGCCTCCACCTGGGCTTCCAGATCCAGGAGTGGCCACAGAACCGTCGGGGGTTCCGCTTCCGCTTCCACTGCTTTCGCCACCCGAATTGCTACCGCCGTTGCCCCCTCTTCCATTGGGATTCTCTCCCCCGTTCGTATTTCCTCCGTTGTTAGTGTTCCATCCTCCGTTGTTGGCGTTCCCTCCTCCCACAGAGTTCCCGCCTTCGTTGGTGTTGCCGCCTTCGTTGGTATTCCCTCCTCCGTTATTGTTCCCTCCGCCTTCATTTCCTCCACTTTGATTTCGTTCACCACTACCGCCAGGGGGATTTGGATCCGCTGGTAGGTCATCTCCCCCAGATTTGCCCTCAATGGTAATCTGAGTATCCTGAACACCCACCAAAAGTAGGACCGACGTGTGCTCTATGGTGCTGTTTTGTTGTGGTACGATCTGCACAAACCCGGTGGTGGTTGGCCAAGGTTCGCGACGAGAAGCAAACGGAATTGGTTTTCTCTTTGGTAACTCATCGTACGATGGGGTTGGGTAGAGCTTATGCCTATCAACCAACCTTCGTCCGATTAGCGGCAGGTTGTCGCCGACGGTTCCCGAGCAGTTGGATAGGTCCATCGCTCCGGATTGTTGGAACTCGGGGAATGTCTCGAGAGCGTTGCGCACACGGTTAGGGATCAACGGACTTGCTTCCGCTGCAGGGAGAACAAGGTCCTGAACATGTTGTTTATAGTCGACGGGAATTGCTGTCGGTGGAGCCGTACAAGCTGACGCGTATTGGAAACCCGTGAAAGCAACATATGGAGATGGGTAGGTACTGAGATAATTAGCGTAGCTTCTGATCTCCTCCAAAGTATCTTACAAGATTATCCCGGGAAAGTCGTTTGACGTGTATGGTATCCCATCTGTGGTGAAGACAGAGGTTCTCATGGGGTCTTTTGGCCGAGCGATGGTAAAAGCTACCGTGATAGTATCGATTGTCGTCGAAGCTGGACGTCCATCCAAAAAGGATGTAACCCTAGTAAGTGTTGTGGCTGTCACAGATACGTCAGGCTGGGCAGTAAGTGTCCCATTCCCAGGGTTCAATTCCTGAAGACCAGGTGGAGGCAGAGTAGATACGAAACCATTCAGTGAACAGCTCGAACATACTTGTGGCATTCGTGACACCCGTGAGCCGTTTGCTGACACTGAAACGCCAACTATTGACTTCAGTTCGCTGACATATAAAGTGATCAAACGACTTACCAGCGAGAGTCACTGATGAGCTCTGCTGCACCAGGTTAGATGATGAGTCTTGTGCAACTGCCAATGAGAAGCAAAGCGCCAATAGTGACAGGACAAAGAGAAATTCAAGCATGATGAAGAGCAGGAGAAAATAGGAAATATAGAATCAGCAAAAAGGGTTCATATGAAAACTCCTCAGACGATCACCGCTTGAAGACCATGATAGATTTATCCCTACATATCAAAGAGACAGAAAATGAGATGGATCATGAACTCAGGCCCTGAGCAAAGGCTCAGTGATATGTTTGTCCGTATCGGAGTCGGTCTATGAATAGAGTTGCAGCTTAGGGGCACTGCTTTCGTGGCTTGGGATTTTGGCTGTCCATGTATACGGAACTTTCCATTTCAAAGAGAACATTTATTGGGCGTCATAGGCGAGACAGAGATACCTTATAGGATTGGTTATCGAGTTCTGTATGTCTCAAGATGGAAGAGTCCCTGAGCAACAAGAGGCGACCAACATCGCAGCCGCACTCCTAAAGCCAGGATCGTCGCGAATCATGGCATTCAAACTTGGGAGTACAGAAAGGACGTAGACGTAGTAACAAGAAATATAAGGTCAAGTAGCGAGGACAAAGCAGAGAAGCTGAAAGAAAAACCTTCAAAATGCGGCTTAGCAGCTGAATGTTCGGCTGTTCAGGAGGCGCACATCCTCACCAATCAACAGGTTATGTTCAGCTCGTAGAGATGCAGACTCATTGCGCAAAAATGGTTGAAACCACAGGAAATCCACAGGAATAGCACCAAACCTCCGCCATTCTGAAACCAAGTTTTTGTGTCCCCATCAGCTAGTAATGCGATCATGCAGGCTCTCAAGGATGATGACCCGGCTATTGGGACATCTCTACGAACGCAAGGTTTGAATCACCCGGATGATATTCTGTGTTCCATAGCTGGGGATGTATCACTCGAGATCTCCTAGTGATGGAAAGAAGGAAAGGACAAAGGTCGAAGTCACAAGGTGCGAGTGTTATGGGTGTAATGAAAAATATTATGTTAGGGTATATCCATATGGTAGTTCCATACGGAAGTCCCTTTCAAAAGTTCTTGCCCACGCTAAATACGCCACTTTCTTGGCAGTCCCACAATACCAGCCGAGGAATCCTAAATACATCGAATCCGTCCTTCATCGCTCCTATTTTCAATCTTATGAAGTCTCTCTCGCGTTACGAAATGGCTCCAAATACTGACATCGCAATACTGTTCTTACCAAAGTGCGTCAGGATCGATATAGGAGGGAGAAGACTTGCGCTGATATCGCGGGCGAGCTTTATAGAGGCGGTTAGATTGTCTCCGAGTCTACCATCTGGAGAGTGCTCAAGAAAGCCGGCTTCAACAAGACGAAGCCGACGAGGAAGCCTAGATT
This sequence comes from Eremomyces bilateralis CBS 781.70, assembly GCF_010015585.1. Classification (NCBI taxonomy): domain Eukaryota; kingdom Fungi; phylum Ascomycota; class Dothideomycetes; order Eremomycetales; family Eremomycetaceae; genus Eremomyces; species Eremomyces bilateralis. The sequence goes on along the minus strand of NW_022985094.1, from coordinate 187,800 downwards.
GACAAAGAAGATGAAAGCTGAACGGTTGAAGTTTGCGAAAGAGCACGAGCATTGGACACTGGAAGATTGGAAAATCGTTATTTGGAGTGACGAGATGGCTATCGTATTACTCCACCGGAGAGGTAGTTATCGAGTATAGAGGACGAAAGACGAGGCGCTTGCAAAGACCTATATCCGGGAGCGTTGGAAAGGATATACAGAATTTATGTTCTGGGCCTGCTTTACGTATGATAAGAAAGGCCCTTGCCATTGCTGGATGCCGGAAACGAAACAGGAGAAAACCGACGCGGAAAAGGCATTAGAAGAGATGAACGACTTGCTTAAACCTATTCGTCGAGACCAATAGGAGCTTGAGACCGGTATAAGGAGGATGGGACTCCGGAATCCCTCTAGAAGAAAGCCGATCTGGAAATAGACGCAGAAGACAGGGAAACTAGTTCGACGGAAAGGAGAAGGAATCGACTAGTATCGATATTAGACAAAGATATTAATTCCGAAGCTATTTCCTTTCGTCGAGGAATATCAGAAGGATCGGCTAGACACGATTGTTCAAGAGGATAAAGCTCCGTCGCACGCCCATCACGCACAGCAACGAGTATACGATTTGTACGGAGTACAGCGACTTCTTTGGTGCGGGAATTCCCCAGATCTAAACGTTATCGAGCCATGTTGGCTATACATGAAGAGAGCGACGACAAGGAAAGGTGCTCCAAAGAATAGGAGGAGAAGGTATAGGCTTGGATTGAGCGGATTCCATGACATATTCAACAGATAATTGAGCTAGAAGGAGGGAACGAGTAGTTATAAGGAAGGGAGAGACCATACGAGAAAGGACTGAGGTAACGCGAATGGGTGGGACTTAGCCATTAGTACATGTATCCTAATTAGAAATAGTTTCATTTCCGGGACTTGGCGTGAGCAAGAACCCTTGAAGGGGTCCTCCGTTAATCCATATGTAAGGGTCACAGGGTTTAGGTAAGATCTCCATATTATGTAAATAATGTAACGAGGGATGAAAAACGAATCGGCGTCGCAGCTCCGATCCGATCATTTTTGCAGTTCAGGAGTTCAAAATTGGAGCTTGCAGCTTGGAGCTTGCAGATTCGCAGTCCATGCAGGCGTGCTTATGTTCATCAAGACTTGCAACTTACAACTTGCATCTTAGGTGCATACTGCATCTTGCATGTGGTGTCTCGGACTCTCGGGAACGTCGGCTTCTCCCCCAACCTCCTACGTCACAGCTGTGTTTGGCTTTCGGCTTTAGATTAGACATCATTATCATCATCTCTTCCTGGTTGGGATCAGGGTCGTGGGAAAGGTGACCCCCTGAGGTCCTGACGCGGGAACGGCGATTGAAATTTGTGTACGGTACTACCGCTAGTACGGAGCAAAGAATACAGAACAGTTAAATACCACGATCTGTATGGTACAGCTGTCGATCATTCCCATCCTGTGTGGAACTCCCTGACTCCCGGTGGAGTTGTGGAAGAAACGGTGCATTGGGTGCGCCGTGTGAGAGCGGAAAGGGCCTTGGATCAAGAATCAAGAGAATCCAGTATTCTGTAAGAGCTCTGTAAGGTATTCTATTCTATTACCCTATCGATACTCCATACCAATCCTGAATTCCTCAAATCCCTCCCTTTCGTCGTGGTCCATTTTCGCAACCAACCTCTCAACTCTCCACCCAACACCCGCTCCCTGCACCAATCTAGCTCAGATTGTTCGTCTTTTCTCAACTCGTCTTGAGACGAGTCGATTGCTTTTGCCACAATTTCCCTGCGGTGCCTCCGGTTAGACCTCAGGTCGTACTTCGTCGTCTTTGTCACCGTTTTCACCGTTGCTTGGACCACCATCCCGTCGACGTCATCGGCCAATTTCGACTCCCTGCCTCTTCACACTTGCACCTCACCACTACCACCTCTACCACCACCATCCCACAACAACAACAAACACCACCAGCAATCACCAACTCGTTCGTTACGATATGCACCTTCACGACGATCTCTCGATCACTTAGTTGGTAAACCTGTAATGTCGCTCATTTCTTCCCGTCGCGGTAGTTACGGTGGATGGATGGTGGTCAACCCGAGATGAAACCATCCACACCGCATCCGTTGTCGGACACAGCCGGTGTCACTCCCGAAGAAGCTGGCTCCAGCAGCCCTCGAGTCGAACAACAATCATCGAGTCCAAATGAACCCGTTCGTCTGCGGCCAGCGTTGCAGCGGACAACGGTCAGTTTGGATTCCCGTCGAGGATCCGCGACGGGATCCGCGACGGTGACATCGGCCTCGGAAACGCCATCGCAGGGCTCATCGACTGAAGATGATTCAGGGCAAGACATGAGTTCAAGAGGTGCAACGGTCGAGCCGGGCACGATGGAAATTGGAACAAGTGGAGAGGACGCCCCTGTGCCTGCAGGTGTCGAGAGGATGGAGAGATTGCGAGAAGAAGTCAACGCAAGCATCTCGCTCAATTCGCAACGTGCGAGGACGAGGCCATCTCCAACGACGACCGCTCGCAATCCTGCTGCTCTTGGTGCTCGAAGAATTTCACCTATCAAGGAAGAAGACTCGGTAACCTCGCTATCGCCTTCACTCGAAGCCTCCTTCAATACCCCCACGTCCCCGAATCCACAAACAACATCCACGGACTCGGCCGATTCCACCAAAACTGTCCGTGGCAATGTTCCTACAAGAACTCCGGCCTATCCATTCCCTTATGTTCCAGGCGCTCCACTTCCTCGATCCTCCTCCTTCCAACCCTTCACCGCATTATCCCCTTCAAGCTCGACCAATCAACACGCTCGCACCCCTCGAGAATATCAAGTCTCCGAATTCAGCACGCCCATAGCGTCTCCCGCTACCTTCATGCCTGGTGAGCAAGATCAGGCTTCTACTGGTTCCATTTGTCCACCGCCGAATCTTTATGAATTAGTTCTTCGTTTGAACAATGATCCGGGCCTCGACCCATTCTGGTCCAATCTTACCAACATCCTGCACGATTCCTACGGCGCCCAGCGCGCAACCCTCGCCCTTCCGGCGGATGCTGGTGAACTGGAGAATGTACCTTGGGGGCAGAAAGCCTCTTACGACAAATCCGGTCTTCACAATGCTCAAAATACGCAAGATTCGTCCCAGACCAAACCCCAATCAGATCCTTCCCATGGTCCCGACGAACAGCTTCAATGGCGGCCCGTCGAAATCCCTGAGAGACCCAACTTGGCGACACGACACTCATATGCTGGTTATGAACGTGGCAAACGCACGGGACGCCCGGATGATGCTCGTGCAAGCGTGGCCCCGCGTCCAAAAGGTTTGATGCGAAACGCAAGCCAGGCATCGTATCTCTCCTCAACCCACACCGACGTTTCTCAACAATCCCGAAACGATTCTCTGTCATTCAGTGACATGGACTTCTCGTCAACGGGTGAGGAAGTGCTACAAGATCCGCACGCTCGAGTATTTCCGATCCTTCGCGCTCTAGATCACGAAGTTGACCCCCTTATCGACAGCTCCGGCGTCAACCGAGTTCTTGAGCAGGGCAAGCTCGTCGCCCTGACGAGAGACTACAGTCTTCACGATGGTCATTCCGAAGGACCAAGTAAATCTTCTGGTGTACCAGGCGAAAGCAACTTGAGCGATGCGTCGAGTCGGAGCTCTGGTGAGCAACCGCAGCCAAAGCGCATGGCCACCAGATCTCAGGCGGATATGCTCTCCGGGAAATCGTCGGAACCCACGACGGTCCCGGATTACTTCGCCCTCTCCAAGAAACATGGTCAATACGAGGAATACGAACAGCATCCAACATCACCTTGGTCGCAGTCTCCTGCACCCTCTCCCGCCATTCAAACGGAAACCGAGGAAAGCCCCTTCTTCAATACTGGAAATGTGGATGAAGAAAGTTTCAATCCCACGGCTAGCCAGCAAGACTATGCACAATACGGTCCGATCGAAGCAATCGGTGTGGACAAAGCAAGCACCGTCATCCATGTCCCCCTGATTCATCCCCTTCTCTCACAGCTGATGCCATTCACTTCCGCACGGGATGAACAGGGCAAGGGAAAAGAACCTCCTAAAGAGAAGAAATCGAAAGTCCCGATGGATCAACTGGTCTTTCGCAGAGCTCCAATTGCCATCTTATCGGTGTTGTCCAACACAGTTCCATATTCGCAAGGCCTTGCAAAATCCCTCCAGCTTCTTGGACCTCATCTCGCGACGTCATTCCACAATGCACAACAATTCACCAATGCACGCCTTCAAGCAGTCCGCAGCTCTCACCGCCGATATGGCTCCGGTCACCGTCTTGGTTTGTCGGGCATGTCTGCCGAGCCGGAAACGCTTGACGATTTGCTCAACATCGATCTCGATCCAGCGACGGTATCGGGTGCTGGAAGCTTAACAAGTCCATCGGAGTACTCAAGTCGCTCCCGACATAGTCCTGGCGGCTCGATCAGTGGAACACCAGGTTGGGACGCGTCCTTCGTTGGCATGTCCTCTACCACTGGGCGTCATTCAGTTCATGGGACGCCAGCACCGATGGGAGGTGCAGAAATGGTGGAAAGCTATTTTGACGCGAAGTCAAGACCTATTCACGAACCAGAAATTGGATCGCAAGTCCCATCAGCCAGCACTTCTGCGAAGCCAGAAGCCCGACGAGCTCATGCACAGCGACTTCCAGTCCTGACGGCTCACGATGATAATACCCCCAAGCCTCGCGAATCCGAAGAGAAAGTCGGCATGGAAAACGCCCCCGGCCCAGAGTCCGCAGGAAAGGTCCCCAAACAAACTCATTTTGGAGACCGGCGACACACGTACTTGCACTCTTACGGGGCGGATTTTGGTTCGACTTTCCAGTCCGTTCCCTCTGCCACAACGGTCACCACTCGCACTCCTGGTCTGGTCAGGACAAGCTCGGTAACCGAAAGCATCCCGATGCCGCCGCCTTCCGAGAAACTTCTGCGAATCATCGTTGACTCCCTTCCCGTGCAGATCTTCATCGCTGCCCCTCTCACCGGTGCATTGACATGGGCCAATTCCAAATTTCATGTGTATCGCGGACAGGATTCACGTCAAATCCTCGACGAGCCGTGGCAGGCCGTCCATCCCGAAGATCGCGACGACTACATGAAACAGTGGCACCATTCTCTCGCGACCGGGCAACCGTTCTCTCACAAGGTCCGCTTGCAACGGTTCGATGGTCAATATCGATGGTTTTTTGTGCGCGCCACACCCCTTAAAGACCGGCGACAAAGCATCGTTCACTGGGCCGCGACATATATGGACATCCATGAACAACACGTGGCGGAAGTAAATGCCTCCCGACAACAGGAGACGGAGGCGTCCGAGGCAAAATATCGAGCGTTGGCGAACTCCAGCCCTCAAATCGTCTTTGTGGTCACCCGATCCAAGGGGTTGACTTTCTGCAACTCCCAGTGGCTCCACTATTCCGGCCAGATTGAGTCACAGGCTCTTGGACTAGGTTTCACCGACTATGTGCACCATGAGGACATTGCGAAATGCAAGCTGCCAACGTTCGAGGACGATGAAAGTTCCGCGCCGACGAATGTGCCCACGTCCGTGCCACCGGAACCTCGACGACCAGTGTCCGATTTGACCCAGACACCATCCGATGATTCGATCGAGACCACCAAAACCGTCACCAGTCCTGGTTCCACATCTCCCATCCCTGCGAGGCTGCCTCAGGCGCAGCTGTCGAAACTGGCGGGCATGGGTATTCTGAAGGTGTCTCGTGATACCGACGGCCGGCCCTCGTACTCCACCGAAGTTCGGCTCAAATCTAAACACGGAACCTATCGATGGCATCTGGTGCGGGTTCAGCTTGCAGAAAAAGTGATCCAGGAAGATGAGGACGAGTTGTGGTACGGCACTTGCACGGACATCAATGACCACAAGCTCCTGGAGCAGACCCTGAAGGAGACCATGGATGCCAAGTCGCGATTTCTCAGCAACATGTCTCACGAGATTCGTACCCCTCTGAACGGTATCATCGGCATGGTCAATCTGTTGATGGCGAGCGCCCTGAACACCGAGCAAATGGAGAATGTGGAAATCCTCCGGCGGAGCACGGAAAGCCTACGAAATCTGATCAATGACATCCTGGATCTCTCGAAGGTGGAAGCGGGAATGATCACACTCTCGATGGATTGGCTTCACGTTCGTGGCTTGATCGAGGAGGTCAATGATTTGACCGCAGCGCTCGCCATCAACAAAGGACTGGAACTGAACTACTTGGTGGAAGAAAATGTCCCAAGGATGCTCAAAGGCGATCAGTTCCGAATCAGACAAGTTCTCCTCAATGTCATCGGCAATGCGATCAAATTCACCAACCAAGGCGAAATTTTCGTCCATTGTCGGCTCTGCGAAACACCAAAAGGCAAGGACCCCTTCCAAACACTGGTTCAATTCGACGTAATCGATACCGGGTCCGGTTTTACGGAGGCAGAAGCAGAATACCTCTTCAAACGATTCAGCCAGCTCGAAAAGGGGAGTACCCGACAGCATGGCGGAACGGGACTAGGACTAGCCATTTCCATGCAGCTTGTGGAACTTCACGGAGGTCAACTGACGGCGAAGAGTGTTCCAGGAAAAGGGTCGACATTCACCTTTACACTGAACTTTCGCCTTCCGTCGGATGACGACCATCCTCCAACTCGCGTCGCCACATCGGACTCTCACCCACCGAATACAACTCGAAGAGAAACCCATGATGGGAAAGTGGAGCCGATATCCACCGTGAAAGGCTATTCGGCATCTCCGGTTCCTTACACGCCGTCTCCCGGAAGTTCCATGCAATCGTCCGGAGCATCCTCGATCTCCATGTCTCGCACGGCGAGGAGCAGCATTCAATCCGAACGCTCGTCTGCATCGTCATACTTGCCGGAATCAAGCAGAGTGCCCATTGACCTGGAGTTGCCTGCTGAAAGTCGCGAGAAGCCTGGAGATCGGTCGGAGGCAAGTGGGGAGACCGTCGGACCCACAGGCGGCCAAAGTCCAGCAGCCAGCATCAGTACCGTGCCGCTCACGCTGTACTCGATATTGGTTGTCTGTCCACTCCTTCATGCGAGGACTGCCATTGTGAAGCACATCGAATCTTGCCTCCCGAAAACATCCGCCCAGCATATCTCTGCGAAAGAGGACATGGCAGATTGCAAGGATTTATTAAGCGGCGAAGATCCGGTTCGATTCACTCATGTGGTTTTAAACCTCAAGGAGGTGGACGAGATCGTTGCCTTTATGGATGTGATCACCAACACCGATGCTCATGCGGCGACCTCCCTGGTGGTCATTTCCGACCTCCATCAAAAGAAGGATATCACGGAAGCGAGACCGAAGTTGGACTACGAGAGAATTCAGGCGGACCGAAAACTATACTTTTTGTTCAAGCCGGTCAAGCCATCCAAAGTCGCGGAGATTTTTGATCCTTGGAAGGAACATGAGATGAGCAAAGATCGCAACATGGACAGCGCTCAGGCGACGGCGATGACTCAGAAGCAGCTGTTCGAAGATCTCTCGACGAGATTTGGGAAGAAAGGGTATAAAGTCATGTTGGTCGAGGATAACCCGACGAATCAGCAGGTATGTTTCCTTGGATTATATTGCGTGCGGCGGCTAATGAGCCCAGGTTTTGGTGAAATTCATGAAGAAGGCAAACATAGATCTTGAACTCGTCCAAGATGGCGTCCAGTGCGTCGATGCTGTCTTCGTCCATAATCATGATTACTACTCCATCATTCTTGTGAGTCAACCCTTCCACCCGACTGATCAATCCTAACAACCCCCAGTGCGATCTCCATATGCCCAACAAGGATGGGTTCGAAACCTGCAAAGAAATCCGTGCGTGGGAACGCAAGAATCAATATCCCCATATGCCGATCATCGCCCTGTCCGCCAATGTCATGGGCGATGTGTACAACCAATGCGTCGAAGCTCAATTCAACTCGTACGTCACCAAGCCGGTTGATTTCAAGGAAATGTCCGATGTCCTCGGGGCGTTCCTTGACCCACCGGATCCCACCAAACCCTTGCCGTTCATGCGACCAAAGCAGTCTACGCAGCTCCGCAGATAGGGTTTTTTTTTCCTACCACCCTTCTCCTCCTACGCGTGAGGGTTGGTTTTTCTCCACTTGTCCGAGTTGTTAATATTGTTTGTTACTCGTACCGAAGCTCACATCAAGCGGACCAACTGGGCATGCATCGGTGGCGCTTATTCCAGGAATATTGACAATGGAACTGTTGCTCCGTTGCTGGCGTGGCGCGACTTGAGCGACCATGTCTGGGTGATTTCTACAGTCAAATGGCGTTTACACAAGAGGCTGTTTTCGGTTTTGTTTCTGCCTTCGATATTCAAGGAGGGCGTTGGTCTCTGACCGTGAGAGCCGAAGTGGATATCCGTGGAAATTGGTGGATAAGGTGCATTGAGTAATGGACGGCAATTACCTTATGGCACCTTCACGAAGCGGATCATGCAGGGTTGAAGACCAGGGATCGCTGGCATACTGTACTAATAGATTCAAATGGATATGAAACGTCTCACAAAGCATCTCTCTGCCGTCAGCAATACATGGAGTGAATTTGACGCGGTTTACGGTCGCACCATCACAAGATGAACGACCGTACTTTTACACGGGAACAATGTATAGCATAGCCCCCGGAAATTGAAGATATAAATGGCCCTGAAACATTGATAATCAAGCCCCGTAATCTTGAGGCAAAGTGTTAGACAACCTCATCGTGAATCTACTGTTAACTTACAGAATAATCTATCTGAAAGCTTGGTGTAGCTTGATGGTTTAACACCTTTTATATTGCAACTACCTTATTTTGGAATTCCCCAAACGCAAGAGAGTGCTACTACGACGATCAATAACCTGGGGGAAGATCGCCACGATGAATTCCTCGTTTGCAATCTACACTTCATCTATCCATCTTTCTTTCCGTCGCATACCCGCAATTTACCTTCGCTTCCAATATCTTACTAGTATGCTCAGATTCATGTCCTCGTGGATAAAGACAGGTAGCATAACTTTGTGCATCTACTATTCCACCCATCCAAAAATGTGCACGACTCATACGGTAAAAATCACAACCGAGTAGGCTAGCCACTACATATAAAGTTGCTTGAGACCAATGAACAAAATGTTTGATCCCACATTGATCCAGTGCACTCGATTGAATCGGAAGGGCTGGACTTTCGCTCTCGTTTTTCAAGATGAAGTCGTTCACAGTTCTTTCGCTTCCTATCCTTGCCATGGCAGCAGCGGTGCCACGCAAACTAGGTGAGTAGGTCTCGTTAAGAGTTGATCGATCTCTAACGGTATCAGCGCCCCGGCAAGGCTTATTTGATACTCCTTCCGGAGACCTACTGGAGGGCGTGACGATCTCTACATTGGAGCCGGAGTTCGATCCTGCTGCCAAGCGGGAATTGAAAGTGTGGGGCCCATTCAAGCTGCAGTCCTCAAATGTAGAGTTCCACTGCTTCCTATAAGCATTGATTCCAGGTGGCTGACGATAGGATAGGCCACACACGACCCAGCGGCCGGACTCAAGCTAGACTCGAATAGCGACATTTTCAATGTCGTCTTGTCTGGGATCTGTAACGGGTGTATGGTCCTTCGAGCGCAAGCCCAAGTGGCCTTCGCGAACGGTTCTCGACAGGATACTGGTTTTGGCGTTTATACGCACCATATTATCATGATGGACATCGGGCGACCGATGGTGACACTTCCCGTCGAAGCTAGATGCAAGAACGGAACCAAAGGGGGAGGGTTTGACTCACTTGGTGCGCTCGGCGGTGCCGCTATGGGTGGGATGGGGGGGAGCGGTGCTGGGGCTCCCTCTGGTGGCCATTCGCATGGCCGCAAGAACAAGCGCCAACATGATCATTCCGGTTCGGAGGGTACGCCGATGGCTCCCGAAGGTATATCGGTTCCTCCGGGTTTCCAAATGCCTGCGATTTCCGTTCTCGTTGGCACCGGTGAGGATGCGTCGCCGCAAGTTTTTGCCTCGAAAGACCCGAAGGTTAAGAGTGGATTTTACATTGGAAGCAATGACACCTTCACGGCGATGGTGGAGGCGGTCAACTATAATCCGTACGAGAAGGATATTTACCTCAGCATGGACTACGAGTATATTCCAGGTCCTCGTGAGCCCGGCTGGCTTAATTCTGGCATTGGATCGATTAGCATCGACGGCTGCGAAGGGGGTCTTGGCTTCCGTAAGTTAGTCGACGGTGAACATGATAAATTGTCTGACAGGAACAGATCCCCCGGCGGACGGTCCTATTACATTCACGTCGAATGAATGGATTGCAGGAGCCAATGGCTATCTGATCAACTTTAGTATGATTCCCGGAAGTTCCAAGGGATTGGACTGACAAATTTCAGCACCGCATCTACACGATGGGGCCATCAACATCGAGGTCTTCCGCAACGGAACACTGGTCTGTCATTCCGATGCGATCTATGGCGGCGATGAGGGAGATTCGGCGCTATCGGTCGGCACTGATACGTGGGAGACCATATCTGGATATACCGAGTGCCTGGAAGCCGTCAAAGTTTCGACAGGAGACATCCTGACGATGACGTCGCTGTATGACCTGACAAAGCATAAATTGTAAGGCGTCCCATGTATGAGGGACGACCGAGAAGCTAACCAATTCAACAGGCGACCCGATTCACAGAACCATGATATGGGAGCTGAAGCAATGGCGCTGGCCAATTTCATGTTCGCAGCGGAGCCAGCAGGAGCTGCTTCACCTGTTCAGTCTGAATCACCTGTTGCAACGAAGCCATCAATTCCAGTTCCGGAAGCTCCGGCAGCTCCGGCATCACCTGGTACAGCCAACCCGCCAGCGGCGGTACCCTCAGGTGCGCAAGGCTCGCTATCCAAGGTAGTTACGCTGTTAAAAGGAGCGATTGAAAAGCTGAAAACGTTGGGACAATAGGGATGTTGGCAGGGTCGGAACTGGAGTCCATGTCATGATAGGCAAGCTATAGGTAGAATGCAATCACGACAGATCCTCTAAGCAGTCAATGGAAATGCTTGTTTGAATGCACCTAAGGAGATTGCGTTGGGTGGTGATGATTTCGGTAACTCGGGGTGACGTGGAGAAATTGCTGTCCAAATTGCTGTCCATCGATGTCCACATCGGTATATTAGAATTGGCGCCTTGCAGCCTGAGGCTTCTTTTTCTCCTATTTTGCACTGGCCGTGCACGTGGATGTATCGTAATTTGTAATTTACCGTCTGCTAGCTACCTAGTCGTATGTTACCTAATCTTGTATGGAATATTCCGTACATCCCGAGTCCCGATTGACTTCCTCCGTCGGCCTCCCCCGGATTCGCCCACGAAGCACTGTACTTACTACTCCTTAGGTACATGTCAGTATCGCTCCTAATCCATACACCTTTGCGTACGTGTATCACCTGGTGACCTGCATCTGGGAGCTACCCTACCTATTGTGTGCTTTACATCTCATTAACCACTACCATACCTCCATCCTGCTCACAATTGGGTATCTAACTCGATCCTCTTCAATGCCTGCCGCTCGAAGTTGACATCTCCCTGTTCCTCCATATCTTGGACATGGACTGTGTTCGCTTTTGATAATTCTTGTCCTCGTTGCTCCCCCATCATGGATCTCGCGCGCCAGGAATATCCGGCTATGCTGGTAAGTATTCCTTCCGCATATCGCTTACATCGAAGCATGTGCATCGTCGTGTACGTCAGACTAATCATGGATTCTTGGATTGTAGGAAAGCCTACAGCCGCCGCAAGCCGTTGCGTTACTCAACGATCGCATCAAACATGTCTCCAGGTTGAATGCGGACATAGCAGATTGGCTCCAGGTACTTGCGTTCTGTCGCATGCTGATCAGGTAGTCATCTAACACGAGTTCGTCTAGGAACGACGTCGCGTTGAAGAACAATACGCTCTGGGACTACGGAAACTTTCGCGCCGCCAACCACCGGACGACTCCTCTGATTTAGGGTAACATCTCCGCCAGCGTCCGACTAGCAGGTAGCTAATGACTTGGAAGGACGTTCACAACACCATGGCAAAAGATCATAACCGCGACAGAGACGATGGCGGAATCACACTTCCTTCTCGCGAAGAAGATCGAGGCCGACGTGGAGCGATCGTTGCGCGACTTCTCATCCGCAAATCGGGAAATGCAAAACTTCACGAACATCAGCGGCAACTTAGCCTCGCTAGCCAAAGATGTCGACATCTCCCACAAAAAGGCAGAGAAGCTCAAAGATAAAGGCGGAAAGGTCGCAGCGGACAAGGTTGCGAGCGCAAATGCGGACATGGAGACGGCCCAAGGCCAATGGGACTCGACCGCGCCATTCGTCTTCGAGAAGTTGCAGGCGCTGGATGAGACCAGGTGGAATCACCTTCGAGACGCCCTGACACAATTCCAAACGCACGAGGTGGATCAAGTGGAGCGGAGTCGCATCTCTGCTGAGGGGTGCTTGAATGCCTTGCTCAACGTCGACACTTCGGACGAAATCAAGACATATTGTCTCAGGGCACTGGAAGGCAAACCAAAGCTAGAGCGACAAAAGAGCAGGCCATCAACCACAGCTGGGCAACCGAGTCTTGCACCTCCACGGTCGCAGCATGGGGCGGGTCCAGAGGATGGGTCTAGTCAGCGATCGGGTTCCAGTACGTTTCACAGTAGCTCTGTAATGATGTCGACTAATCCGCTGCAGCAGTTCAAGAACAATCGATGCCCGCTAGGAAAGGTATGAGTGGCCTGAAGCGTCTCGGGACCGTGATCGGGCGCAAGAGACAGAGTACGATTTACAGTAGCAACACTTCTACCGTGCCCCAGGAACGAAAATCTGCCTCGAACCTTCACCATAGCTTCTCACCTTTCAGCAGAAGGAATCGGGACAAAGCACCCATACCGGAAGAGCCTTCACCATCTTTACCAAGTCACGAACCAGAACCCCCTCCATCTCGGCAAGAAATGACAACAAGCCCGGTTCTGTCCGAAAAGCCGAATGGAGAGCCAAATCTGCCTCACGTCACCAGTCCTACAGTTAACGGAACGCAACCTGATAGCACCTCACCGCTCCAGGCACCAGTACAACCGGAAGCAATATCCCTCCCTGAGGTATGTGATCGAAGCAAGCTACGGAACTTCAACTAACCTTGTCAAGCTGCCCCGGGATGCGGATGGATTTTCAGTTCCACCTTCGTCTGCAGATCCCATCTCCCAAGCTGAACAGGAAGCTGCAGCGTGAGTTGATCCGCCAACGCCGTATGACGATGACTGATCTTGACCTTTCCAGCTCATCCGACGTCCATGGGTCCCAATTCATGCTTGCGATTCGAAATGCTCCGATCCCTGAAGAAGAGGCGGATGCAGCCACCGCCCTCTCGAGTGTCCAAAATGCGTTACTAGCGGTACAGTTGGATTCTAGTGGAAATCGGAATGATCGGATAGCTAATTCAAGTAGGGAGCACCGTCAAGGAAGACCGGAACCATCCGTGGACGTCGCGATGTCCGAAACACCATCTACGTTCCATCTCCAACGCTTGAAACACAAAACACGGAACCTTTACAACTAGGACCTGCTTCAGCACCTCTTTCGCCTGATCAGGGCAGCCAAGTTTCGCACCCATCTCCACTTAAACACAGTCAACGACAGGGACTTGGCGACGATCTGGCCGCGTCGGACACGCAATCGGTTCGATCTGGCCGATCGCTTGCTAGCTCCGCCAGTGCCACTATTAAACACCCCGAGATGCACGGCCCAGGGTTGAATACGTCAGTTGTCGAGACTGTCAACGCTTGGTTTGAAAAGGGTGAGGTGACCAAAGCACACGTGATAGGCGAGCTTGCCCTCGCATTCAATCCTACCGACATCAACGCTCCCTTCGGCACCGACACCATCCGACTGGACAATTTCCCGGCCCTCGAGAAGGTCGCACCTAACCCGACGTTCGTAGAGCAGATCACCGACAAACCGGGTACCTATGTCGTCGACCTGGCGAAAATCATCAAGACCTCCGTCGCGTTTAAGTATCAAGTGCATTTGGATTCGGACTCTCTTGCGGCCTACGCTCCCCTTCTCATTGTTCCAGCTAGTCGAGTGGAAACCTCTCAAACGGACGTAATCCTCAATTGCACGCCCAACCCAGTCTTCGCTGGCGGTTCGATCCCTTCCGTCACGCTTAGCAACGTCCTGATCATCGTCCACTTCGACACGTCCGCTGCACGCCCCGACTCCTGCAAGTTGCAACCACCTGGCAACTTCAACCGTGAGCGCAACCTCGCCTACTGGCGCCTCAACGACGTAATCTTGGCGCCCGGCACGCAGCGCAAGTTGCGCATGCGCCTCACGGGAGACGGGGTTGTCAAGGTCGGAAACGTCGAGGCGCGGTGGGAAATCGTCGGAAGGAACGCGGCGAACGTGGGAAGCGGGTTAGGAGTGAGCATGTTGGGGGAGATCGGAGCTGCCGGAGCAACGGACGGTGCGGATGATCACGATCCGTTTGCGGATGAAGAGAACGAGGCGGAGGAGAAGAAGCAGAAGCTAAGGTGGACGGCAGTGGAGGCGGTACGAGGATTCAGGAGCGGGACGTATGTGTCAAGTTAGGGTGACACTTGCCGGATTTTACAATCAACTTGGGTCCGAGGAAGGATCAAGCGGTTGAAATAAACGAGTTATTTACTTTCAAGCCAACGGAACGATGTACAAACTCATCGTGTTGGTCCATGGACTGGGCTCGGACTGGAGCATTCAAGATTTAGCTTCTCATGCTCAGCGGGGCTGACATTCGTGATAAACTACATTTTCCTTTACAAGGCTAGACAGAATATGACTACAGGGTGACTGACTTGATTCAACCCCATCGCGTTCGTCCCCACCATACTATTGTCTCTGCTGCCATCAGCACCCTTCCAGCGGAATGCTAGGTCCACTAACAGTCTCCAAGTATAAAAACAACTTTCGGCGAGGGTATAAATATCTACAGGATACAAGAGCCGAAATCCAAAGCTAATACAGTGGTTGAAAGGGATATCTTGGATCCGAATGGTGCCAGAAAGTGAAACAATGCTCAAATTGAAGCGCAAGGGGGAATCCTCCAGTCAGAAAAAGCCTTGCGGCCGACAAGATGCCCAGATACGCTCCAGAATGTGCGGAACCGAAATTTACCGACCGATGATGGCTCGAGGCGTCACTATCCCCTTCTTTGCGCCCCTATTTGTAGATAGAACCGACCTAGCAGCCATTCCTTCAAAATCTCCATGATGCCTCCGTGGTAAAACCCGAGTTTATCTCCCTGATGAGAAACATTCAAGAATAAATCTTCGTGGTCGAGTGACGCCAACATGTGATTTCTGACTCCTCCCAAATGCAATACCAACCAGAACCAATGAACCGAGGTCGTGAGAGAGGGGTGTGTATGGTCGGAAATCGTGAGGGATAGGGGACTCCTTCTAAAAGGTTTCAGTTATCGGTACTTCGACCGTGCTCTTTAACGCAGCTTCGTTACGTTTCCAGTCAGATACTTCGAGCCAGACAGTCTGGCGAGAATATTGGCTGCAGCTGAATTGCACGCAAAATCCGTGACCCCGAAACAGTGAAGGGGTTCACCGACCGGCCGATCCGGCTGCAACCTCGAAGGGGACAGTTATAATCCGATATGGCCGGATGATATTTCGGACCATTCCCAATGGCATGATCATTGCCAACGCTCCGCGTTTCCGGGGCATAGTACAACCAACCAGTGTCCTGGAATGCGCTATGCAATCCCCCTCCCCCGCTCTTCCGAACCGGTCGGAATGTTCACTTTACGTCTCTTCTCCGCTTCACTGCGGCTCCCTTGACTTCCACTTTCGCTTCTTTCTCGTCTTCGGGTAAATTCTGATGAGGGCTCAGCGAAGAAGCCACTCTCGGCCACGCTTGAAGCCGTGTGGGGCCGACTCCCGGTACCCACTCGTCCGGCGAACTCGCCACGGGAGGCGTCCGATCGATTTCTTCCGTGACCTCTGCGTCCCGGCGTAGAGGCAGCTGAAGACCCATGAGAAAATGAAGGAGAAGTATATTGGGGTATGGAGGTAGGTGGAGGAGGTGGAGGATGGGGGCCTTGGGATTTCCTTTTCCTGGGCGAAGCGGAATAGTCTGTTTCAACGAAAGAAAGTTAGCGCTATCGACTCGGTGTTGATTAGGGGATACAAAATCAACTCGAAAGCAGACCAGTTGAGGGCGCTAGGAGATTACCTGATGGGGTATTGGGAACGTTTCCGCTTGTACCTTGCGTGGTAGGCGGCACCCAATGGTGGAAATAGATCGATGGAGATGAAGACGGCGGCTCGGACTGTAAAGGATGCGCGGTGTGAGGTACATGGTGCTGGCTTGTTGGAGGATTTTGAATCTGAATATCTCCCGTTGTCAGCCGCGGGAGAGCGGACTGAGGCGGAGGTGGCGGGCGAGGAGCGGATGTCGGCGCAACTTGAGCTCTACTTCTCGGAGAGAGGGTGCTGGATGGGTATGGAGAGAAGGATCCTGGCTGAGCAGCTTGGGGATTGTGAGGAATCACTACCGGAGGCGCTATTGGATAACTCGGTGGTGGAGGTGGAGGATTAATCAGTCGGGGCTCCCTCCGACTGTCTGGAGAAATCGGTTGTGTTTGAGCAGCTACTTGCTGTTGCTGTTGCTGCGAAGCTTGAAGCTGAGTAGCATACTGTTGCAACCAATCCAAACTGACGTTGGCAAGATTGGCGCCTCCAATACCCGCGAAGATCATGGGAACCAGATGAGCCGGCACACCCCCTTGCATCGAATCTCTCAACATCGCATGCTCAATCTTCCGTTGCTCCAGTCGTAGGTTCTCCTGGCGTGTCTTTTCCTCCTCTTGCCGCCTACGCTCTTCTTCGGCTTTTGCAGTGAGCCAGTTCCGCATTGACTCTTCCGCGCCCTGCCACTGGGACGGCGGTGCGGGCATCTGACCAAGAGATGGTGGTAGAGCAGGAGGAGGGGGTCCTCGACTTGGATCCGGCAATGCCATGCCTATCGGAGGCGGCAACCCTCGATGCGTGCTCATGTCGGAGGTTCTCTTCGCCGGTAAGGGATGATATGAGCTGCCACCGTTGGAGAGAAGGGAAGGGGACCTGGAAGACGGCGGTGGCGAAGCGAAACCATGAGGAACTTTGAATTCAAAATCTGTTTGTGCTGGTCCGAGAGTGAGCAACATGGAGGCTGATCTTGGTGGAAAGCGCGAACATCGGAACCAAATTTTGATTAGATAGTAGATGAGGAATAGGATAGACAAGTGAGATAAACATGAGACGTAGAAAAGGTCCAGAAAAGAATACAAAATTGAGACAGGGAATGCTCCGAACCATACAGATAACTTCGATCTATACGATGTGAACAGCAGGGGATGAGGTAATGTTGTGGCGGGTATGTAGACAGGAAATTAAAGACGGGATCCAGTACTTAGGAGGAATTCCACCTATTTCGGCTCAACTAGGATGGTTGCGACCCAGATGACTGGTGCAAGCCGCCTTCCTTCTTCTTCTTTCCCTACCCAGTAGATCTAAACAACGATTGGGAATAAGATCTCAAGGTTTCAGGAACCAGGCGGGAAGGGAATGATTCGCTTCAATTGCGGCAGCCGTTTTTGGTGCCGTTTCTAAATCCACGGATAGTAGAGGAGAGTGAAGATCGACTAGGAGGGGTTGCGTGGACGTGGTGGGGAGAGGATCGACGGACTCGACTCCCACAGACTCTGCCGCAGGCGCGGCGTCGATTCAAGATGTCGTGAGGCTGCTTGGACAGGAATGGGAACACCGTTGTAGATCACTCCAGATCAGTGACGACTGGAAGGCGTGTTTCTGATTCGGAGGTGGAATGGATGCAGGAAAAAGTGGTTGGATAAGGAGTGGACAGCCGCCAAAATGCGGCCTTAAAGAAAGACTTCGTCAGCGACCAACAGTGTCAACAGTCAATAAGCCGTCTTGATGATTGAAGAGCCGTTCCCTCGTTCCAAGTACGCGACAGGGCAATCAAGCGGCTGATATACGCTGACGGAGAATAACAACAACCCAAGCAGACCAGTGCAGGCAAAACAAACGGGTCCCTGACAAGGCTTTCACCTTTCTGAGAGTCCACGGCTGTCTACCAGCCCTGTTGGGCGTTGACTGCCCGGTACTTTACGTAGTAGGCCAAGCTAGTCCTCGATAAGTGATGAGCTGGGATCCCAGCGGTAGGAAGCTGCCGGCCTGGACTTGGGAGAGATAACTGGTAAGCAAACAGACGCTAAACCACCTCAGCCCGTCTGCATTCAGAACCAAAAAGCCACGCGACAGATTGAAGCGGAGACGGGACAGGCCAAACTCCAAAACGGACAAACCCAGTGTTGGCGTGGATACTGGGTAATTCTTGCTTTCAAAGCGGTATTTAGGCACCGATAATACCAGACAAGGCTAGGATCTCCAGGGACCATGCAGTAAGAAGCGGTAACAGTGGTGTGTGTCAGCGACTGTCAGACTGTCAGAGTATCAGAGCCCAGAGGTGTCGAAGTGGCGCTCCTGCGCTATACCTTGTACACCTAAAGGTCCGAGATGCGGCGCAACTATGCAAGCCCGGAGGCTGGAAGACATGTGGTGATGCAGGAAATGGTGAAAGGGGTCCGTGGGGATCAAGTCGTGGAGACTGAAGACTGGAGAGCAAAGAACGCGGTCTATGTCCTCGTGAAGCAGCGGACTAATTTCAAACCAAACCGTTGGATGGTGTTAGGCAGTCGGGTCCCGCTCGACACCAATGAAGAATAAATGCCGAATTGAAAGGAAGAACGAGATGGGAGTGACGGAGAGAAAGGATGGGGACTTAGGAGATGGATGGAGTGACATGGAGGGTCAACTATCATCTACCTAACGGTCCTAACCTCTCGGGGAGTCCAGATCACCAATAACAAGTTAGTACGAGGGATTACGATGAGCAGTCGACCTTGTAGACTAGCTATTAGCAGGACAAGGTGGCTTGTTTCGCAGCCAAATCCAGAACATGGAGCCGGAATCGGGGAATTGGGATGCATGAAAAATGAAGAATAAATTATCCGAGTGCTTGATAATGGGATTCATTTCTGATTGGCGAGACACCAAGCCATGGATCGATGAACGGACGAACGGACTGCAACGGCTTTTCATTTTGGTCTGGCCTCTGGCTTCTGGGCTGAACCTCTGATCCATTCTAAATCGGTGGCTAATTATAAAAGAGGTCCTAACCTCCTAGGTAGTTACAGGTAATAGTTAATACGGAGTAGTACTACCGTCTGCCGTCCATGTCTCCATCGATTTCACTCATCTCATCTCGCCTTCCCTTGCAAGGCGCATCTTGAAACTTGAAACGGAACAGTTATTATCATGTGCCAATTCACTTAATTAGGATGGTTCAATCTCGGAAGCGCTTCATGAGGAAACCGTTCAGTTATATTACTGTCTACTGGTCACTGGCGTTCTCGTGTCGACAGGCATTATCAACGTGTTCGGCGGTCGGCCCTTATGATGATTGATGGTCGATGGATCGTACATGGTACATGCGTGCCGTCCCCGTCTATGCTGGATCAGGAAATTGGCGTGTTGATCGATCCAACATCTCACGACCATGAGCTATCCTAGGCTATCTTTTCTCTCTATGGAAGTGTTGATGCTGAACCTGACCATAGTGCGGTAGGAGATATCGGAATCTAGAGGTGACTGTTGAAGCTGTTGGTCTCTTTCTCCGATTAGTACGAACGGGTATTGATCCGTACCGGATTGCTTCTTTCGGAGATTTCATACATTTCATACGTCCTTGAATTTCGAAATGATGCCAATTTCGCCTCATCCTTCATTTCGCAGCCCTGTCCCGCCACCATGCAACTTTTTACGGGCCTCAATCCTGGTCCTCCTAGAGTCCCTTCATCTCCATCACTCCGAGTCATCTGGAATGGCGTTTCTGATGATCGGAAACGGCTTGACCAGTCCGAATAAAGTACTCGAAATTCGAACTGTCCACCCGAGGTGGAGCCAGTTTCAAGTTGGACAAGGACCTTTCGCGGTTCTGTTGGACACTTGACTGTTTGACATGTCGGACATCGCCCGTCGGGACTCGGTAGCGTCGCAAATCGGAATCATCCCAGTATTCAGCATTAAGATTTAAGATTGGTGAAGCCCATCAATTCATCAATTCCCATCCATAAATAGACGATCGTAAATCGCGATATCAAGCGGGCCTTGGCCCTTGAGCTTGAGGAATGAAGCGTTCTTGAAAGCGATCACGCTGTATACTCCGTATGCCCCTCTACTAGAGATCGTTGGTAGTCCCAGTGGAATGATGAAAGTCCAACGCGTCAATAATCGCTAAATCGCAAAAATTCCACTTTAACCGAATCGATTGACGAATACTGCGACTTGCGTGAGTACAATATCTCCGACTCCAAATCATCGGCGCGGTGTTGAACATCAATCGTCGCCAAGTCCGAAAGTCAAGATGCGGGGATCTCGTCAATTCGTCATCAAGTTTCGCAGCCATTTATTCCCCGCCGAGGCCTGGACATGTGTACTGGGTAGAGTGGCTGGGTTGCATGCCACTCAGTACAGTGATATGTCGGATTCCCGACGCGATTCTGGATCTGAGGGACGACACGCAACCTTGTGGAGGAATCGATGGAAAATCTCGCCGAAAAAGCATTATGAGATGCATTCGCATACCCAATCGACACAGATCCCGATCTTGGACGCCGGCTTTGTAACCTGGTCATGGGAGAAGATGCATTTCAAGTCCTACTGCCTCGTGTCCGAGCCTGAATTCGTGCTTCGCGATCCACATCGGCCGCTCCACCTCTTGCGAATATGGCGAGGAACCGTCATATGACAGATCATATGCACTTATGCAGCCAAAAATCAAGGCGGCATCGTCTGCTCACTAACGTAGTCCCTTAAGCTGGAACCGAGCTGCAGTGATACGCTTGGCACTTGGAGGCCAGCGCCCACTCCGTTCTCAAGAGTTATGCTCAGTGTTCTGCCGGGAAGCTATCATTGGTGAGATCAGTGCTGCTGTGCCAGGTCCTTGCCGGCAAAGATCCTGTTAATACATCCATGAAGGGAAGAGGGCATTCTCCCATCGGTCTATCCGACGCAAATGGGTGTTCCGGTTGCCTTGGAAGCTGAAACCTTGAGTCAGAGCCTATACAGGAGAATTGAACCGACAGTTGACAGAGTGAGGTCAAGGAGGTCGCCAGGGAAGAGACATGACGATTTTAAACAGGCCTTAGCGAGACTGCTTCCGCAGCTTCTGCAACCCTAGCAGACGATCTTCATACATCCAGCCACTCATGAGAGTTCGGGAGCGAATAGTACACGGTACGGAGGAGAGTCGTTCCCTTCACTGTCAAAATATCTCAAGCAGGATGCAATCGACATAACCTGTCTGCAGTCCATCGCGCACGCGAAAGCCACACAACACGGGAAGCCAATGAGGCATGCGGAGATCGTAGAAAAACGTGTTTCTTGCGCAGGTCTGCTCCCGCCTCGGAGACATCCGAGATGACGATTGAACTGGAAGCCGGTGAAGAAGGATCAATGACATTGGCAGTCAGACACCCGCTCCTTGTTTCGACGCTGCAAGTGGCATATGATTTTCGGGAATGGGACGGACTAATCGATTGGTAGTTTGTGTTAGGAAGGAAACTCATCAGATGGTTCACAGGAAGCCTGAACCGAATTCCAGTGACTCCAAACGAAGCGCTGAAGACCACGATATGACTGATTGACTGATCATTCTAGCATCAATGCTATAGCCTATGTCTATAGTGTAAGTATTATTACGTCTATTGTAGATTAGATTCTCATTCTCCGAGAAAGGGTGGTTTCTGAAATAGTGCAAGGTCAATCCGGACTTCGGACTGAAAGGCGCCCCAATGGTCCGATTCAGTGCAGGCCCAACCTCTATAATGCCATGCGCTCTTCGATTACCTGGGTATTTTCAAACAAAGGAAAATAAGTGCCGGAACGATGAGAAGGTTCCGAGCAGCCGTTGATCGTAAGAGCGGCGGCGGTCAGCTCATAGAGAGACGCCCATGAATGCTTCCAACCAGTAGACATGCATCCAAAGAAAAGCTCGTAAAATGCCTTTCAGACCAGGGTGGTCCGTTCTTATGTAAGGACTCCGATCAACCCGTCGGAACTAGTCCCAAGGCTGCTGGGGAATGTCGTGGGTGTGATTATATTGTCTCGCTCTATTGTGGAAAACAACAGATGTTCGTGTAAAACGGCAGAGGCAACTCGGTGGAGGTGAGAGGTGTCGCCAGCAGCATGATCATACCTTTTTCCCCATCCTTTTCCGCTTCTGCTTCCATTCCGCCTTGGCAACGCGCATTAATATCTCCTCGTCCTTAATAGGGAGGAACGAAGTAAGAGTTTTCATGGCGTTTTCGAAGTCGGAATCGAGCAAGATCTCGCGGGTCGCATCGATCAGTGCGGCGGAGGTGGCGTGTAAAACATCAAGATCTCCACCGAATGATGGTTGAGCATCGGTGCCTGTGGTAACGCTGGAGGGATCATCGCCTAGAAGCATGAACACATCCCATACTCGCAATTGAGCAGGAAAGGGGATCGAGTAGTTGAATAAGGTCAAGTACCATCGCGTGCCGTAAGAAGTGGAGGAAACGTTCAGTTCATCCTGTGTGATGTCAGTGTAGTCCTGGTCCTGTAGTGCCATACTGATCGGCTTTAACTGTTCGACAGTCTTGACCCATGGGACGAGGTAGGTAGTCGTAGTGAAGGCAGAAAGAGAGCAAACTTACTAATTTCTTAGCGACATTCCCCTTAACAAGCCAGTTCTTCTCAAAATCTTCCAACGACTCCATGAGACCTCCGAACCCTGACTGGTAGAGGTGATCAAGGCCACGATGATGCCACAGCCTGACCATCATGACGAAAGCATTCTCTTCATCATAATAGCAAAGGAAGGTTGCAGCCAGTGCTGCCATTCCTTGAACGTAGCCGGTCTCTGGAAAATAGAGGGAGAGGGCGTGAAGAACACGGAAAAGAAGCCGTTGCCTATACCAGTCAGTCCAAGGTACTGAAACGGTGCGAACATTCAACCCACCCTCCGCGATACCTCCTCCTGAACATAATGTGTCTACCAATCGTCCTTGGCACATCCACGTCAATCTGAACATCATCCGCCGATGATTCATCTTGAAGTTCATGGAAGTGCTCCACCAACTCTTCATGCGTAGGCGCTCCACTAGTCTTCCGGACACTGGCTTCCAAAAATGAATACCATGCCTTTGCTCTCCATTTATCCGGTATGCCTTTCCACGTTCGAGAGATGAGCTTCGCATCCTTCGTGTCGAAATCAAAATCCATGCCACCACCTGTCCCACTTCTCGGTTTCGCCTTGGCCATCTTCCTCCACTTCTCCTCTCGCTCCCACTCTTTCTTGTTTATCGAGGACACCGTTCGTCCTCCATCTGTCTCTCCTTCAAGCTCCGCAAGTTCGTGAGGTAGTGTCAGCATGTCGCCCGCTTCATCCATGATGCGTCGTTCACGGTTATGAGGCAACCGGTTGGTGGCATTTCGGAACGTGCTGGTCGTTGTACGTACGCTCGTGACAGTGTGGTTGGTGTACACAGAGGCGGGAGATCGAGCAGACCTTTTGGAGCCCCGACGTTTGGGACCGTCCGCGGATGTAACCCTCGCGGATTGCCTGGATGGGGAGCGTCGAATCGTTCTCTTTCGCCGTGGCGTCTCGGCTGCTAGTTGCAGCGAAGTGGCAACACGTACCAGTCCCGGACTATCATCAGGAGAGGGGCTGGTGGAAGAATTGCGAGAACCGGTGGGTTTGGGTAAGATAAATCCGTACCGATCCACTTGGCCTTCCGCAACGTCTTCCCAATCCTCGACCCCTCCAGCTAATTCGAACGGCTCCCGCTTAAATAGACTCCCTCGACATGATGAGGCGGCTGATGCGGGACGCGCGGAGTTTGGTGATAGGGTCCGATTGATCATGAGCGACCCCCCATCCGGCAACTCTCCGTCATTCTCCTGTACGAGCCCGTGATCGGATGTGGAGAATGACGAGTACGGGCGGTCCAAGTCTCCAGCTCGTTCGTCGCCATAGTCATACATAGTCCGAACCTTACGCGATAGGATGGCATCATCCATTGATAGCACCCTTCCGCTTAATGGTCGGCCTCGAATAGGTGGGATCCGTAGCCTTTGCTTGGGCGCAGGAGGAGTTGGAATCCTTGGTTCGAGCTCAACCGGGTTACTACCGATGCTGGCATCGCTTCTATCCACGCTTTTTCCACAATCCGCCACGCTTCTATCCACGCTTGTTCCATCCGCCACGCGTTTCCCAGACAGAAGTATGCTTCCCCTCTTTGAAAATTCTAAGGTATCTGGGGCTGTGAAGTCGTCAAGATTTCCGGTGGGAATCGGAGTGGTGATGCGTAGGAATGGCTCGGCGGCAGATGAGGACCCTTCACTGACATGACGACTACCATGACTCTGATATCCGCTGCCGCTCTCGTCATCGTGCACGACAATCGTTGGGAGGCTGGGGATCTTCGTCAAATTCTGATTGTCTGATGCCGCGTGTGTCCCCGTGGAGGCCGAGCTGGGATCCAACCCAGAATCCCTCCTGATATCTCCGGAAAGATGCGTTTGATATTTGAATGAGGACGATCTCGGTCCTGGAGAGGTTCTCGGTCGGCGCAAAGCATTGATCCAGGAGGGTGCGCTCGAGGCACGAGGGGCGGCGATACTCTGGTTTCCGCGCGAGGGAGGGGGTATCGGCGACAATGGGTTCGGGATTGATTCTTCGTTTGTGGTTAGGGGAGGAGAAGACATTCCGATGGCCTGCGCATCGGTCATGAGGGCATATGTCGGTGCGCAGGTGTGGTGTTTGCACCCAGCGCAAAAGGTAAATTGCCACGAGGAACTGACAATGGCGACATTCGGATGGAAAAGTATCTCGGTGTTCGATCACAAGAGGGAAGGGACAAGAAAGAGTATGTAGTCAGGCCAACAGTCAGGACCACGTCGCGATTCTGTGCACAATGTCCGCTGGGTTCAATGGCGATAGGGGGGATGGTCCATGTAAGTGTAATTAGCATGTGCACCAATGCATGTGGGAGACCGTCAGACCGTGGGACTACGGAGTACGGACGGAGGTTAGAGGTGGAGTGGTGGATTAGACTAATAGACTATGGACAGTTAGAGCCTTAGAGGTAGGACCGTTGGATCTTCCTCTGGGTGGCGGGAACAGGCACCTGAGCGTGGTGCAGTGTGACGACAGTGCACGTCGTAGTGCACGTTGCTGTGCATCACTACTGCATCTCAAGGCCCAAAAGACCCAACCGCTTAATACCTGCCAGACGCCAGTTGCCACAATATAATTACTGGCTTTGTGACTTCGTCCCACCTTCGCCAGGATTCCTTCTCGCAGCAGCTCCTATCAAGTATCAGCCCTTCCAAATTCCAATGGGCGTGGGCGCGTGGCTGGTGCGTGATGATCCAATCTTTCAAACTTCCAATAATAAACTCTGAAGTGCAGTCCCAGTGTGCAGATTACTCGCTACAGAGGTTGGTGAATTGGCTGGAGGCTTGGAAGTTGGACGAAATGAATGAATATAATAGTCTAGATGCTAGTTCTGGCATTCTCTATCTGAGATACAGATCCTCCGCATGTCGTGTCTAGATAGCGTGATAGGTACCGCAAGAAGCCAAGAACCTCCTATCTCGAGTATCAACCGGAGATGCTACCGGTTTCGAAGCTTGCAGATCTTCCATGGATCCTTTCATTTTCGACCAGGTACAAGACCCTCCCCTCTAAACCCTAATCACCTTCGGCTCCATCTCCTCTGTGTTAGAAATTAAGGCAATCGTCTTCGTTCACTCATGTGTACCATCTGTCCATCCATCGCCAAATACCATCCTATCTTTCAACTCGAGATCCCAAGCTTCTCCTTCTTGATCCTCGGAACGACCCCCATCAACGTAATCACCGATGCAACGATCACAGTCCACAACGGAATAAAGAGCACCGACCGATTATAGGACGTCTGAGTCGCCGCGCATACAGTAGCAAGAGCTAGCGTGAAGACGAGATACCCAGATATCCGGTGATACTTGTAGACAGCCTTGGCTTTCGCCTCACCTCCGAATACCGTCGGAGTAAAGTATTGGAGGAACCCGACGATCGCCTGGAGAAACATGAGGACATATGTGATGAAGCCCAAGATGGAATGGGCCGACTCGAAATGCGGGATACCGTTCTTGTACTTGTTGACCTCAATGATGACGAGACCTGCAATGAGGCAATCAACACCCAGGTTGTTGAGAAAGCCATGTACGTAAGTTCCTCGCTTCTTCTGAGATGGGGTATGTGTCGGCTGCAGGATCAAGGCTCCTTGTGTCAGTAGCACCAAGCCGGCCTATTTCACGATTAGATCGTTTTTCACATAGCGCTCCGTCAATGAGGCAATCCACGTACAGTATTCAATAGCTGTTTGAGGTCAGTTAGGCTGGCTGGACTCAAATTCTACAGCGAAGCTGGATGATAGAGCTTACCGGATGGGCGGAAAACAAGATCAGATCGTTTGAAAACACTGCGGACCAAACAATAGCAGCCTGCTAAATATAGTTAGGATAGGGTTCTATGATGAATTGATTCGGTAGAACCTACGATCCAGATGCCAAATTGTCCTACAATGGCGGTTCCTTTCCAAATCGTCAGCCATGAGGTTTGGAGATCTCAGATCACTGAGCGGCAGGATCATACCGAGAACCAGATTATGTACCAAGGGCTTGCCATCGACTTGTGAGGCATCTCCGGTTCTCTAGAAATATGAAGGCCGTTAGGTACCGCTTTTCGGGCAATCTCCAAGACTCCAAAGACACTTACGCCGAGCAGCGGTTCCTGCTCACCATGACCGGACTCTGTGGGCGCTTCGGATGACATTTTCAGGTAACGGTTATGATATACGGCCGATAGCTAGAATTGCGACGGCTCAAAGGTCAAAACAACATGTAGAGAAAGCAAAAAGCAGTGTATTGAATGAAAAGCAGAGCAAACGGATTCCAAGGTGCAATTGTCAGCAGTGGTGATGCAAGGAGCTACTGACGACATCCCATGAGAGGTGCCAAATCCATGTCTAGGAGCTTCCCCAGACTAACTTCATGTTAACTTATTTACCTGTATTATTACTTCGGAGTCCAGATTGTGTGGTAAATCTCCCCGACTTGGATGGTCTGGTAATGCCACGACATACGGTAATAATTATGTCCACTACATTCCCAGTTGGCCAGTTGACAGTTCCCACCACTCCACGTCTCCACCAGCCCCGCGTTGCGCCGTAGACTGTAGAGCCACTTTCTTTGGCATCCAATGAAGGACCCGCGATTTGTCGTTCACGTACCAGCATCGACTAGAGACTAGAGTACGGTCGTAAGACACAAGTACGATCGTAGCTAGAATTACGAGATCCTACTCCAATATCATGCGCACTTCCACAAGCAGGCGGGCAGGTCTCTTGCTAAGGGAGTTCACATAGCTCCAATCGAAGGGTCAAGGCCGCCCGCTTTGAGGATCAGAGGTTAGGTGTCACACCTCCATTCGGCTACTTTTCTCGGCATACTTCCGAAGTATATCGCGGTCGCCTTGGCTTCGAGTTGGTTCGATGCGCTGCTATTGGCCCCCGCAATTCTTTACTGCGCATTCAATCTCGATACGGTAAGGTTTATTATCGGCGAGTTGGTCTTGTCATATTGCCGATGTCTTCGTCGTTTAGGTAGGAACGTCGTATACGACGAACGAGGGATCTAAACGACATTCCATTCGAGAGCATTACCATCAACCATAACTGGCTTCGGGAACTATAAAAGCATCGACGAAGACCCTCATGAATCCAAGATGGCTCTAATAGCTCAAACAAGTCGGTCTGCATTCAGTCGGAAGATCAAGTCAACATGTCAACTCAACCAGCCGTCTCTACCGCGGGGGAGCCAGCCGGACCAACCGTCCACAAGCGGCGTGACTTGAAAACAACCGTTTGGCATGCTGATGAGGAGAAATACAAGAAACAGCTTGAGGCGAAGGGTGGGAAGGAAGATATGTGGCAGGGAGGAGACATGTAGGTTGGCTCTTTGGCTTGATATCACTTACTAACATGGTACTCCAGCTACTATCCGACCCCACCGAAACGATCCGTTGAAGTCACAGTGGAAGACGTCGGCGGCCGTGAGCATGAATTTACTCTCGAGAAGCACGGTTTCGTGTATGCGAAGCAGTCATCGACGGTGATGAAGACGAGAGATGACCTTTTTGATACGAAGAAGATCGTGACCGAGTACTACCCGGAAATGGCAGAATTCCTCCAGCGAGTGTACGTTTGCTCCCTGGATTCATCCGACCAACGATGACCTTGAATTCAGTGCTAACTTAATTTTAGCACCGGCGCTCCTCAGATCAAGATCATCCATCATGGTAGTAGAGTTACTGACAACCATCAAAATCATGTCAATCTCTACAAGAAAGATGAGGGCGGTGTCAAGCCTCAACCGGCCGTCTAGTGCGTGTACTGATATCTCTTCCAGTCCGATTACTGACCAGGGTTAGCGCCGCCCATCTGGACTTCTCTTCCATCCAGTCGAACAAAACATTGCACAGCCACTTCGAAGGTGAAACAGAGGAAATCATGCATGGACGCTTTATGATTGTAAATGTATGGAGATCCCAACCTGGCTATTCCAACTTGTGAGCGATGGTCTGACATACACTCATAGGCGTGGCGCCCCATCAAACCAGTCTACAGAGATCCATTCGGGATTGCCGGCGCAAATACCGTGCCCCATCGGGATCTCGTGATCCGTCAAAATCGATGGTTCAAAGAGATCCGAGAGTCGATGGGAGTCGTGTACAATCCCGCTCATCGGTAAGACAATGATGCGAAGTTCACAAGGCGGAAAGGCTGATCGTTCACAGGTGGTACTACAAGTACGCTCAGCAACCCGAGGACGTATTGATCTTCAAGCAGTACGACAATCACGGGAGAGCAAGGGCATGCCCACACACTGCTTTCGTGGATGAAGAGCACAAGGATAATTATGCGCGGGAATCCATTGAGATCCGAGCCATCCTGATCTGGCCTGATCACGAGTCGGTTTTGGTTTCGTCCAATCTTTGAAGTATCATATCTCACGTACATTCTATGTCAATGCAGTAGTTTTTATGCCGATATCTAAGTGAAAGGTTTTTATAGCCAACTCTATGATAATGTTCCGTTGAGTCCTAAAAACGAAGCCTGTGATCTCTGTCTATATATCGAACGCTTTCGTTGACTGAAACCATGAATGCTAAGATGAATAATATGCATCGCTTAGTCCATTGCGCCCGAACCTCCCTCCATATATCATCCAGGGGCTTGTATTACACGACTGTGAATCATGTTTCCAGTCTGCACCTCTGGATAGTGGTTTTCCCTACTCCAAATCCGAGTTCCGCTTACTGAAAGGGCTCCAGTTCATCCAGGATTGGAAAGGTGGCCGTTCGCTCCGCTCTTCTCATCCATACTCCTAAGAGTCAGTCCCATAAACGTACTCCACCGTTCCTCGTTAACGTGGCGTGTTCGTTCTCTAGCCCTTCGATGGCGAACCATTTTCTCGGCCGTCTGCTCAATCATCACATGAGGTGGCGCATAAGTGTCGAACCGCTCATCGAAATCCCGGTGCAGGTATGCGTCCGTGGCAGCCTTGATCCGAGTAAGGGTGGCTCCACCAGGGATGACCTTTGTCGTGCCAGAGGCATCGGTCCACGAGCCTCGTTTCCAATTATCCAATTTCATTCCCTGGAGACCATCACTAACGTTCAGTCTTTTGTACCATGTATTCTCACCTTCGCCTTTGGATTGTTTCAGCATCGTTCGGTGTTTTTCCTCGCCTTCCGTGTATTTGATCAGGACGTTCTTGAAAACTGCAAACTTCTCCGTCCCTTTCCGTACCATTTTCAACTTTCCAAGCGGTCCGGGCCATGTACTAGCAAAGCCATCTTGGTCCATGTTTGGTCGACCAGTCCCAACCGATAACAAAAGCCCAGGGTTGCGGAATGGACCGTAGATACTGACAAACTCGTTCCAGGCGGCCCCAGCTGGATTGTTCTCGCGTATACCACCGTCTTTAAACACCTTGACCTCATCGCGGATGTCGGCTTCCAGAGCTTTGAAATAAAACGGCGCGGCGCATGTAGCTCGTGTAACTTGCCAGATGCACAGAGGGTCAGCTCCTTCGTTATATCGTGTCAGCCATCTGGGGCAGTCATCCTGGTAGCGGTGGTCGTAGGTACGTAGGAGATATGCTTCGGCGATGCGCTGATTATGGGTAGCGGTGAGGCAGATTGTATGACAGATTGACGGACACGTAACCCCATGGTCCATTCTCCGTTCCTGGTGTCTGTCGTTAGATTCCAAGTCAAAGGAATGTTCGTGTCTTGGCTCGGAACCGTCGCTAGAATCCGCTGTCGGCTGACATTGAAAGCTGCCGCTCCTTTTCAGCTCTTGGGGTGTCCCTTCGATGTCGATGGCTTGGAAGCTGGCTTCCATCTCCCAAGGGTGAAGGTCATATCCAGTACATCCACCTTCAATATGAATCGGACAGTGCTTTCGGACAATATCGATGACGGCATCTTCTAGGGGTTGGTGGTGATATTTCGTTGCCAATGGGAATCTGCTTCGGTGGCGGCCAAACAACTCTTCTCCAACGGTGCGATATTTCTCCATGCATTGAGGGACACTCATTCTTAATCTTCCTAGCATCGTTGCTATTAGTCCTCCCGTGCTCGTTCCATACATAAAATCGAAATAATGGCATGGAAGCAACTCGGCGCTATTGAATATTCGTCGTTGACTAGCATTTTCGGGGTGTTCTTCAGCTTCGAGCCGGTCCTCCCAAACAGCGATTTCATGCATGAGGCTTTCCAGAATGAGAAGACTCGAATAACCCCGAATTCCCCCACCGTCCAGGCACAGAATGAACGGATCCCAAGGCTCATCTACCGTCTTTGCCCATGCTTTTCCATTTCTGACATCTTCTTGCGTGGAATTACCGGTATGGAGACTCGATGGCCGTTGAGGTGACACAGATAGATGAGGGCTTTTCAGAGGATAATGCATCTAAGCGATAAACAGTTCTCGTCAACGAAGCGGTCGGCCGTTTAACGCATTAGACGTACGGCCGTCAGTGCAGGGACCAGTAAGCGGCTAACTAAGGAGTATTCCACGATGATACTGGCAGTCCAAGGATAGGTTTAAGGTGAGATAATGAAGAGGTAGCAATAGCAATAGGACCGTTGAACACCGAAGGAACTGACAAGAAACGTGATTAACCGAGAGAAGCCACACTGTAACGACTATCTAATGGGCGACGAAAGATACAAGTAGAAACAGAGACGCGATAAATCGAGCATACGGCATGAATAAACCAAATGTCTAAATGTAGTGGACAAGGGGACACTCCGTCAACCCTCTGATGCAGAGTCCCGACGGATGTGTATCAGGTGTGAGCCTCTAGAGCTCCGAATATTGTAAGTTAACAACATAAAGAAATGATATGTTGGTGTGAGACTACGGAAGTCTAGGAGTTGAGTATGAAACATCTCATGATCGGAGAATTTCTAGTCGGGAATGCTGGAGACGTTGCCTTGCGGTCATGGGGATGAGATGCGTGAGTATATTCGGGTTCGAAGAAAATGGTCCAGGTCACGAAGCATACTTCCAGGGCGGCAAAAACTCATCATCATTATCTTCTTTTCGTATTCCACGGCTTTGTACCTCTCGAGACTCCGTTGAGGAGGGCTGGTAGAGGGCGGGGGCAGGAGGTCAAAGGTGAAACCTGACAAGATATGCAGCAGTGGTTTTTTGGGCTCCTGTGGGCGGTCACAGCGGCGGCAGCCTGGCACATGGGGCGGCTATCGTCGACTGCGTAGTGCACGCCTCATCGCCTCCTGATTCCTGAACAAAGGATATCTCAACCAACGGGTTGAAGACAGAATTCCAATGCAGCGGTTCAACATCGTCCTCCCGCATCATCCTGATCGGGTTCCAATACAGGAGTGGAAGAGAATAGAACTATCCTGCCAAACCTCCTGGAAAACAGATTCACTCGTGACTTCATGTTACATACTTGTTCACTGTTCTGACCTCTGTTTCACCATCCTTCTTTCAACTTTACCGGTACCATACCATGCATGTCCTTCTCCATGACTGATCCATATTCTCAGCTAAGTTTCTGGAGTGAACTTTCCCGTGCTGCCTTCATCAGACATTTGACCACGGCGAGTCTGTGTGGCGCCCTCCGTTGAATCAATCATCTGCCTATTTGTAGTATCCGACCAGGCGCTGCTGTTCATGACTTACATCCTCGTGTACTCACGCCTCTGACATAAACACGCAGCCTCGTCTTGATAACATCCGCATCGATTTGGAAGCATAAACCATACCAGCAGCAACTGTCCTAGTGTCGGATGCCATGCAAGAGCCCCAGCTTTTCGATATTCGCGATTGGATCCAGTACAGTATCATGGCCACTGACACTCCAGAACCATTGAGCAAGTCGGGGATCTCCTCGACAAACAGCCAGAGGTACGGCCTAGACAAAGAAGACAAGACTAGGGTCGTGGTTTACAAATACCGACACGAAGACGGCATCCGAGTATGGTCGCTCCGTTGTCTGGCACAAGAGTTAGACGAAAGTGAGTATCTCCGCCTCTTCTCCCTGACCATCCCCTAATAAGTCCTTTAGATATCGGCCTCCGCTGTTCCCGCAAAGCAATCCCACGTGGCAGTTCGCATCTAGATATCCTCGGTGAAGACTTGCTTCCTGAGGAAGAACGAGCCGAGTTTGCCGATTATCCAAGCATGAAGCTCAATTTGGCTTCGGTCGGTCTGCCAATAGATGTGTACTGGAGGAGACTGGTTTTCGACCAATTCCGGGACTTATACATCGTCTCTCCAAGTACATCTCCAAGTAGCTCCACCCTGGCTTCCTCAAATGTGTCACCGCAGACAGATATCGACAATAACGATGACTCTCCGGTATAATTCTCACTCATGGCCACTTTCGGCACTTCCTGAAATGTCATCTCGTTCTTTTGGATCAATCAGTCGTTTAGAAATACCTACAAGGAGTCCCAAGGCATCTAGGGACAGGATTCAAATACAAGACCGGAATCCTCTGCACCGATCGTCCCGTACTCGATGTATTCTTACATATTCAGTGGACCATCGTGTTAATTCGACCTTTGGTCTGGACCAGACCCGTGTTGCGTCATCTTTGCCTACAACTTGGCTTCTCCCTTCAACACCTCCTTGACAAGTCTCATGGCTTCGATCGCAAACGCGACCATGTTTGCCTCTCGATCACCACCCAAGCCCGTGTTGAGTTCCTTGGTAGCGGTCCCCTTCTCCGAGCTCACAGCCAAGGCAACGTAACCTCTATTGTTCGGCGTCAACAAGAGAACGCACCATTCAACCAAGCCATCGATATCACTTACGTCGTCCTGTTCTTCGACTGTCCACCTGTCGGTCCAGCAGTACCACTTTCCGACACCACATAGGTCGACCCGAGTGTCCGTCGTGTATGATCTGCCAAGCCCGCGACAATTTCAGGAGTCGGCCCTTTGTAGTCTTTTACGGATTCCTGGGTCCAACCAGCGTAGGCGATCCGGGCTGCCAGAGTGTAGAGCTGATTGTCATTAGCCTTCATGTTTCTACCGGCCCTCGTCGATTATCATGGCATGGCTATTCACCGTTAATCCTCCATAATAGTAGCCACTCGCACCTGGGATCGCGAGAAGGGCCGCAGATATTAAACCGCCCGCTGCCTTGGAATTGGGTTAGAATCGAAGGACGACAAGGGGATCGATGGCTAACTGTCTCGGCTACGGCAATGGTCTCTTTGCGCTCGATGAGAATGGCTGCGACTTCACTCGTGATGTCTTTGAGTTCTTTGGGGATGAAAGTAGACATGCTGGATTAGATTATTTGAGAGATTAGATGGGGATGTTCAATTATTGCTCAATTCCCAAGTCACCAAGCCTCGATACATACATCTTGAATATCCTGGCTCGAAGAGACGCGGTTCATATGGCCGGTATGCCGGTATGTAGAAAATGCGGGGTCTTGGTTAACCAGGAATGCGAAACATGGGCGTAATACCGAGCTGATTCAGTGATCAGTCATAATATTGGGTCTCTTGAAGGGGCATTTTTATGCGGCTCCTGTCGTAATAATACTGTAGCAGTGCGGGTACGGATACGGCTACTCAACAGGAAGAGGCAGGACTCAGGACTCAGGCAGTTGGTTCACAATCTCACTCGCAATAGTCTCATATGCCCAATGACTTCATATGGCCACTAAGGAGGTTTCGGTTAGAATACCTTAATAAGGAGTTAAAGACATCGTATTGTTAGTATTCCAGAATCCGGATGGACACGATCCTCGGATTCATCGGGTATGAATTATTAATATCCCTTAGCTCTTACTTACTTTACTTACCGTACGAACTACGGAGGAGTATTCCGGAGATCTCGACTATCCAGACTCCCTGGTCAGTTACCCCGTTGCTCTGTGCATGGAGGACACACCTTTGCCATGTTCTCAGTTCTGGCTTCAATCTTCATGGTTCTGGAATCACTTTCAAAGCAACACTAATCAACAAAGATACACTTCCATTTCGCTTTCGTGGAACCTTTTGCAGTTTGACCCTCGATCCGTTCATTTCAATGTGCCCGTGATTGAATCGCCCCGTTAGCGTACCCCTTTCGGGCACCTGACGCCTGACGTCTATGACCCCATCCTTTTGGTATGGCCATCCCGACCCCTTCTCACTACAACAATCGATCATCTGTCTCTCCCAAACCGACCAAGTCTCCTCCACCTAGCGCATTACTGCACAAGCGCGACGATATCCGCCAGAGTCGATCGACCAGCAAGTACCCCGTCGAGCCTACCGTCACCGCAACCTCATCAGCCACCACCGATTCACGTCCGCACCATCGACCGCGCTCAATCCGTCCCGCCGGCGATCTGGAGGCCGATAACAGGCGGCACGGCGGGCTTGACGCCTCGGTGGGATCCGAGTCATCCGGTATGACCGCTAGGAGTAGCGAGGATTTTGAGATGGATGGAATAGACGACCTAGACGACGACCGGTTGGAAGACGATGAGGAGACGGGGTTGACGGGAAAGGATAAGAGGCGGAGAAGGGAAAGGAAGGCGACGAAGACGAGATTAGACGAGAGAGTTGCTGGAGGCTCCGGTGGAGGAAGATGGAACAATGACCCGGGAGAGGAAGATCAAAGGGAATTGATCAAGTCGGCGGCGTTTTGGAGGAATATCGCGTACAATGGGACACTGATCGGGCTCTGGTAAGTGGACTTCTGATTGAACGAATGGTCGAATCTAACAATGGGCAAGGTATATCTTTTCCATATCAATCTCCGTGGTAAGTTCCTTCGTGATAAGTCCCTTCGTGATATGGGAAACCTAGCTGACAATGCCAGTACAATAAATGGATGTTTTCAGAAAAGGGACACTCCGCTGATGGCGACGAGGAGACCACAAAATCCCTCGCTCATCGGTTACGAGACGATCCCCGTATTTTCCCATTCCCTCTTTTTACGACATGTCTACACATGGTCGTTCAATTCATCTTGGCCGGAACGGTCTTATGGATATTTCCACGATTCCGTCCCCGACACGACTCGATTAATGCACATACCCGAACGGAGGGAGATGAACCAGAGGATATGTACGATCCGAAAAAACCTGTGATGACCAAGTGGTTCTATTTGACCAGAGTCGGGCCTTGTGGTGCGGCTACCAGTTTCGATATCGGTCTAGGGAATATGAGCATGCGGTTCATATCCTTGACATTTTATAGTAAGTTCATCCCCACCTTTGTCGGCAAATATTCTAATGGTGATGTAGCAATGTGCAAGTCTTCGGTCCTAGGATTCGTGCTACTCTTTGCATTCATCTTCCGACTCGAGAAGCCATCGTGGCAACTGATTATGATCATCCTCGCGATGACCATCGGTGTCATAATGATGGTCGCAGGCGAAACCGAGTTCAATCCCCTTGGGTTCACGCTGGTCATGTCTGCCGCCGCCTCCTCCGGTTTCCGCTGGTCCCTTACACAGATCCTTCTCCTCCGCCATCCTGCAACATCGAATCCATTTTCCAGCATCTTCGCTCTAGCCCCCATTATGTTTATTACCATTTTCGCCCTCGCCGTGCCAGTGGAAGGGCTTTTCGCTCTCGGCGGAGGTCTTGCTCACCTCATGTCCTTGAAGGGGACCGTGTTTGGTGTTCTTGCTCTCTTATTCCCGGGTTGTCTTGCGTTTTGTATGACAGCCAGCGAATTTGCCTTATTGCAACGGACATCGGTGGTGACCTTGTCCATTGCCGGCATTTTTAAAGAGGTGGTCACCATTTCAGCCGCGAGCATCGTTTTTGACGACCAGCTTACTCCGATTAATATCAGTGGCCTGGTTCTTACCATTGCGACCATCGCTGCATACAATTACATCAAGTATCGGAAAATGCAAGCCGAAGCCGACTCGGAGGGTATCGATCGAGCACTCGGCGGGCCTGATATTTCATCCGACGAGGACGAATCGAACGGCCCGAACGGCGGCATCCCATTTGAAAGCGAATCATTGCTTCCTTCGAGTAGCAAGAGCAGCAAAGGGAGAACGGGCGACCTCAGAGGGAATTCTCTGATGGGACCGCCGCCATTGAATCTGGTGGATGATCAGGTTGGTGATAGCCCAGCACGGAAGGGTCCGCCTAAAAGACCAGAAGACTTGGAATAAAGACTTGCATATGGGCATGTTCCCGAATGGCGTCCATGGGGCGGGACACTTGACATCAAGCGCTTGTACTACAATGTTTATAAGGCCGAAAGGATATTGGATCTGCCTACTGCCCCTAGAACTCTTTTCTATGAGACATAACTGAGCATTTCTTGGGACACAATTTCGTTTAACCATACGCTAAAATTCCACACAATGGGGTGATATATCTCAGAGAGCTTCATTATAAGTCGCAGGGAAGAATATGATGAACTGGAGGGCGACGTGAACTCCCAACCATGATCTTCACTGCGTGGATGACGAGGCTAGACGCCCACTAAACGCATTCACAAGTAATACCTAAGGGCTCTCCGCAGGATCTGGTATCACATTGATGTAGAAATTACAGTCGACGAGAAAAGAGTCGTCGTCGCGAAGATATATCCATGACCCGATCTGACCCTGATGGAAACGCCCAAAGTGCTGCATGACCTCCGAATGACTATCCTAATCCAGCTCCGCAGTAACGTTCGAGAACTCGCCCTTCTCCAATTTCGTCTTCCAGAAGATGGGATTCGTGTCGTTGAATCCATGCTTCACCCAGCCATCCTCCTTCACATGATAAAGGTTGATGAATCCTCCCGAGAACGCATCTCGATGGGTGGCGGCGAGAATGCTTCGGCTTCCAAGTTCAAGTGCTTCTTGCTCCGTCAGATCGTATCGGTATTCGGCGTCGAGGACACCGTAAGCAAAGGTTTGACCGGAGCCAACACAGAAGAGGTTGCCAGAGAGTCGGGTTCCGTCGCTATCGATGTAGTAAAGGGCTGGGCCTTCTTGCGGGGTGACCCCAGCGCACATCGTACCCTATTCAAACATTTTAGCGTCGATGATCAACAAGTGTATCGGAACGGTTTCTTACCATGCTGAGTCCCATGCCTTTGTAGGCATATACCAAGTTTGCCAGGATTTTGGATGCTGCCGCCACGGTAATTCGGCGCTTATGTCGGAGTTCATGGAGCCGACATTGCATGCCGAGATATGCTAGCCAGTATTGACAATCCTAGGTAGTGTCAGATGATGAACGCTCTATGTTGTTGGTGTCACATACAGCGGCACCGCCGGCCATGGTTCCGAGCAAGCAGCTGTTGATCTCGATGACTTTCTTGACCGTCTGGCTTGCGATCCAGTTCCCGGCCGTTGCTCGAGAGTCGGTCGCAACTATTATGCCTCCTTGAAATCGAAACGCAAGCGTGGTAGTACCGTGAGCGATCTTGATGGGACAACTAGGGTTGGAGTGGTCATCGGTCATGGCTCGAAGCCATGATGATGCCTAATCATGTCGTTAGCAATGCGAACTTGATCCAAGAAGCCAAGTAATGCTCACCTGTGAAACCGGAGGTAATGCGAATTGTAGTGAAAGGGAAGGAGTGGCTTGATAGGCGTCTTCTTGATCCTCTGCTGTGTACTCGCGGTCGACGAAAGCCGGGCGGCTGTATCGGGAGACGAGGGTATCCATCCTTCTGGGTTTACTTCCGACAGTGAAAGGTTAAGTAAGGGAAAGAAGAGATGGATTAAACGAGGAATGAAGAAGCAGAAGGAAAGGTAGATGGTGGATGAGAGTTTGATGTGAGTGTTGGTATGGTAGAGCTCCAACAAAGCTCCTTGCTGTAGGCAGCACGACTTGGTGTCGCGTCAACGTGCGTCTTCAGGCTGTCAGGCAGACAGGCACTAACAAATCAGGCACCACACATGCTGAGCATTATGTCATCAGCAATGCTAAACCTAAATAGGTTAGTATATGTGCCAAGAATTTTCCTCGTTTCCACTGGCACGTGACACAGTGAAGATACAACGGGAAGGAGTCCGCTCTCACTCCGGAGGTATCCAGATCGTATTAATTCCATCAGATCAAATGGACCGTCCTGTAATTAGTGTCTCCAACTCATGGTTTGGCCAGCATAAGTCCATGCTTTGGTCATATCAGCCTCACTACCGTAATGCTTACCACTAACCAAGAAGATCGTGGACAGATCGTCAGCTTTTCGGGGGACACGCATCCAGTTTGCGCACAGCCACCTCAGCAGTCCATTTGCATCGAAGTAAATATTTTTTTCTATTAATATTTGGAGACAGGCTATTAAGCAACGTCCGACCCGCTGTTTCTATCAATTCGATCTGTTGAAGTCGTAAACCATTTTCAATGGCGTCACCCGTCGAGGCGAGGTCTCTTTCGACGATTACAACCATTGCTGCTAATCCTCCTGATTATCCACGCAATCCAACTCATGAAAGACAAGATCCACTTGTTCTTTATATCGCTCGTGTTCCTGGCAGTCGGGGTAAGGTGATTACTTGTTTTGCCATCAACCATCGCTAATCCACCCAAGACATGTTCCTGACACCAGTCAAACCGAGAGATAAAGTGGTGAGCGCAGAGGACGTGCTTAGCGCTCTTTACTATGTTCATGTCGATCGACCAGAGGACCAGGATTTTCTTGAGTCCGCAAGAAGCCAGAGACTCCCAACACAGGATGCCGTTCCATTGGATTCCAGCTACCGTATCCCTCGAAAGGATTTGCCTGCAGTGTCCGAACATGGTCTGCCACCGAGCAACTCTAGGCCTCTCCCGGATCTGCCAGACTTAGAGCCTTGGAATCGGTCGTCTCCTATCCCAGAAGCAGACGGACTTGGATGGCCACCGAAAGGTCCTAGAAACGAGCCGGCCTCGTCACCTTTTCGAATTGCTAGGAAACAGCCCCCGAATCGGAATCCAGATTCTCCTAGATCCGCCTATCCAGGTCCAAGGAGCTTAGTCGCAGACTCTAGTGATCACCCGCCTTCTCTTAGCATGGACATATCGACAGAAACCACATCGATGACTCCGACCGGAATAGCTTCTCACGGATTTCCCCCCGAGGATGTGCTCACGCTTATTCGAAGGGATCCGGCATCAGATTCCCAATGGAATGTAGCAACAATCTCCGATCCAGTTCCGATAAACGTCTCTTCGCACCCTTCCAAAAGCGAGGCAACCTTTATCCGCAAAAGTGGCACCCCTCTGTATGTGGAGGTCAGCAACCCAGGGTATAGCAAGTTTATAGCTTCCGCAACTACAGGAATCAATAAATCGCAACTCTCGGTGTCGGACGATCGTCGGGTGCGGTGTGACGTGTTTTGGCGCCGAATTTGGGTTGAGGGGTCTCAGATCTCCGAGCGTCCGTTTTCTGATGGCCACCGGAAGAGCCATTCCCATGATAGCACCAGCAGATTCACTGCGGCACTCAAGGTCCGCAGCCGACACCAGAGCAAGCCGTCTTTTGATTCGGGAGGTCATAGACCGTCTTCCTTCGGCCCCTCCCAAAATCGGCTTGAACTGTCAGCAACAGAACGGAAACGGTCTGCGAAGAGATGCTATACATTCCTAAGCCCTTGGGGTGGAAGGTGTGAGTTTATTGAGAGTTTAGTGACAGGGTCTCTCAAGGTATGTTGGATTCGATGATGCAGCAATCCAGCGCTGAACTTGGTAGTGTAAGCATTCTCCAATAGTTGGGTCCTCGGCTTCAATCGGTCCTCCTTCTGTCGTCAGCGAACTTCGATTCAATCTCCCTGGAACCGTGTCGACGGCATCGAGGGAGGGACCAATACGGTATACGAAGAGTGAAAGCAATAGTGAAGCCTCACTCCCGACGAAATCCACGCCTAGCCTTGGGAGGGATAGAGGACAACACATTCGTCCGCCAACTGATGAGCTTAACCTTGCCTTGGGACAAGAAAAAGCAGGCGGAGGCATTGGAGGAAAGAAGGCGAAGTTAGGGAAGCTGATCATTGAAGATGAAGGTATAAAAATGCTGGACTTACTGGTTGCCGCGAATATGGGTGTCTGGTGGAGAGCCTATAATACAGTCTCCGGTGACAACGCTTCCTTTGGACTTTGACAGTGAATCCAAATTGCAAATCATCAATGTGTGCCATCCCGGAGGATCGGGAGAACCGTATCCGCATGTTGTTGTGGGAGAATTGGTGCATGCGATGTGAGTTTTGTTGATGTGTTGAAAGCGACCACTCTTTATCCGCACAACCGCAACATACTCGAATTCACTAAATTCCCGATCATTGTCACAATCAGCCACTATGACTACTCCTACTCA
This sequence comes from Eremomyces bilateralis CBS 781.70, assembly GCF_010015585.1. Classification (NCBI taxonomy): domain Eukaryota; kingdom Fungi; phylum Ascomycota; class Dothideomycetes; order Eremomycetales; family Eremomycetaceae; genus Eremomyces; species Eremomyces bilateralis. The sequence goes on along the minus strand of NW_022985094.1, from coordinate 146,771 downwards.
GAGTACAGGTGCTCACCGATTAAATCTCGACAAGGAGGATGGCGCTCTCGAAGTCCTGATGACCCCTGACTTCACTGGCACTAAGGCTCTCCGGGAAGTCAAACTCATCCTAGACGCGAACCAATTCAGCAATTTTCAAGACGATATGTATGCAACTCTCTTCGAGCAGTGTGTCGGACATACATGGAGGAAGATTCACTTGAAAGTCGAATCAGGCGTCCTTTTCACTCGTCGGAGCTTCATCGCTGTTGGACCACCTGTCAATGGCGACCATTTCCTTGTGGGGGACCCAGGCAAATGTGCGCTCCAGGATTTGGACACAGACGAGAGCTCAGAGGAAGAAGACGAGCTGTCTCAAATCCATGACTTTCTCTGGAGCTACATCACAGATGCAGACCATAGCAAAAAGTTCTGCGGCCAATTTCTACTTCAACCCAAACCCAAGGCATGCATCGAGAGTCTTCTTCAGCTTGGAGAACGGCACAAAATACGAACCCTGATCTTAGAAGGGCCCATTGATGAACAATTGAAGGAGGACCTGGTCCAGGCATTGTGCACGGATAACTCCACGGTTATCGACAACGGCGTCATACGTCGAGCTCAAGATCCAAATTCTCGCCTGAAAGAAAAATCCCGCTATGCAACTTTCTTCAAAGACATGGTGGTTATCAACAATCACCTTGGACGACAACTCGAGCGGGAACGCCTCGACGCACCGGATAGAACGAGGCAGAAAAGCCCTGGGAGCAAGGCCACGATCGGCTTGAAGATGACTCGGGGGGGTGAACCTTTCCTGCCGATAACTGAAAGAAGCATGGAGATCGAGTTCGGTTGGCTAGCTTGCCAGGTGGCTCGGAAACAGACTGGACTTCGTCGAAGCGGAAGGATTGCGAAGAAGAGCTAAATCGATCCTAGTGGATGGCTTCGAGATATGGAGGTTTCACAGAATTGGGCAGACTTGAGCAGACTTCGGCAGAATATACTAGCTTGTATAATCAGCTAGAGAGGTGTACAGGGTCAGAAGAAAAGGCACATTGAAGATACAGGGTTTGAGTAATTGCCACTCTCCTATAGAAGGAATTATCTTTTACCGCATAGAAGGTGTGTAAATACCTAGCAACCAAGTCCCCTCATCATTCATATCGCTTCTCCACAATGTGATGTTCTGGTGCTCGCTGATGTGCTTCCCTGCCTCCATGATACCTTCATCTGGATAGCTGTTGAGTCCAACACAGCCGAGGCGGGTGGCTTTGACTGCCTATGAATAAGTCTTCTCTCTTCAATTTGCTGCACAAGATGATAGGATGGTTCGAAAACCACATGCACGCCCTTTCATGGCTTCTTTTCTCCATCCACAGGTCCCTTCCTCTTCTTGGCCTTTTTCTTCTTTCGTTTGCTTCGGTCCTTTGGCTTTAACGCTTGCATGCCCGCTTTGCACACATCAGCATACTGCTTAAAGAATTCTTCTGAGCTCTCCGGCTGTACGACCGTAGAAACTTTGATCTTGTCGTCTCTGTTCTCCTTGGACTTGCCATTGGTAGCACGAATTAAGACGGCGAAAGGACCTGGAAGGTTCACATCCCATAAGGGGTCTTTGTCCTCAGCATTTTGGACATTCGAGGGAGTTACTAGCAAATGTTAGGTGGTTCTAATAAATTGTAGACAAGTCAATTCGTACATCGTTTCTGGGTGAAGAATACTGATCCATGTCCTGCTTTCTTGTTTTCTTCGAGAAGTTCGCCCACCCGTGCGAAGAACTGCCATGTTTCAGTCAGGAAAATCCACGAGAGTAGTACAATACACAAACTTGATCATTTGACACTGGCCCAGGCATATTTAACCATCCGTCGATGGAAGCACAGATCAGATATCGTCGTTTGATGTATCACGCTTCGAGATGTTGGGGATCGGGGGTTTAAACCCTGGTTTGTAACTGAGCGCTCAACTTTGATCAGATATGTAATATCCACGATCTTTCGCTGGAGATGAGAGGATATGACTAGCTGCTCAAGTCAGTGCAGTTATCCGGAAATGGACACAGATTCGTTCTCCCACAGTCCCACTCGACAGCAGATTTCTGATGTGACGACGTCCGCCTGAATGGACCAATGGGAGCACAAGATTTATCCCTGTCACAATCCTCAGCCACTCAGCCACACTTGAGTACTTGACCCTCTCCAGGTGCACGGATCATCGAAATTTGGAAAATATCGAGATTCAAGTTCAGATCAAGACTCCGACTTACTGATATGAAAGCGTAAATACCTTCCAAAGCAAATGCAGACTTTGAGCCAGACTCATAGACTCTAGTGCGGTCGCCCCGGCGGCTGTTCATTAGGGAAAACACTTTCTGCGATATTCAAACCATCCTCCGCCTCCACCATGAACATCGCATCTCCCGTGGCATCCCACCTTGCAGGTGTGGATTTCTCGTTTCTCGCTCCCGATGAGATCCACAAGCTTTCAGTGAAGGAAATACGGAATCCTGAGACATTTGATACCCTAAAACATCCTTGTCCCGGCGGTCTCCATGATCCATCTCTAGGGACTTTCCTAGACAATGCGTGAGTACATCGATGGTGGATTATGAGCCACAGCTAATACCGTGAAGATGCACAACATGCAAATTGAACAAGTTTACCTGCCCGGGTCATTGTGGACACATTGACCTACCGGAGTTAGTGTATCATCCACTCTTCTTCGATCAGATCTTGCGACTCTTGAGAGCGCAATGCGACTATTGCCATCGAGCAAAACTATCCCGAATACGGGCAACAGAAGCCATCTGCAAACTCCAGCTGTTAAAGCATGGCTTGGTCAATGCGGTGGCTGGAATGGATGATGCTATTGCGAAACCTTCGACTGGCCCATCCACTCACAACCCCAATGGCGATTCCGATTCCGACGACGAGGACGATGACACGAAGATCGGCAAGATCAGGGCGTATACAAAGGAACAAATCAAAAGATTCCAGAGGAAGAACGGCTCTACCGCGGATCTCGAAAAGAGTGAAATGGTCAGAGAAGCAAGGTTCTCGGTCCTTTCGGAGGTCCTCAAGGATATGTCGACAAGGAGAAAATGCCCGAATTGCAACTGGTAAGGATTTCGCTGCCCTGGGTTATACCTTCTAATTGGACGCAGCACTTCTCCTTCATATCGAAAGGATCGATTCGTGAGGATCTACCGAAACACTCTCGCCGAAACTTACGAGAAGGTTCTAAGAGAACGTGGTATCACGTACGAGAATCCATTGATCACATTACGAACCCAAATCGCCAAGTCGGAAAAGCGCCAGAGCCGCGGTGTTGTGGATGAGGCGGTAGCTGATCTTGATCCAATGTCAGCGGACGAAGATGGGGATGTCCAAATGGAAGATGATGACATCGGAGGTGGGTTGGTTCTCGAAAATGCGCAGGTTGGCATGAGGCAGGCAACCAAGGTCGAGGAAAAACGGGAACGATACATGAGCGCCCAGGAGATCCATGCGGCGCTCACACTGCTTTTCCAGCGTGAGACGGAACTTTTCAACCTCATATATCGACCGGCTACGGCGTCAACCAAGACTCCGATCACTCCGGACATGTTCTTCATTAAGACGATGTTAGTCCCTCCGAGCAAGTATCGACCCGACTCAAAAAATGATCGAGGGGATGTTATGGAACACATGAAGAACAATCACTACAAGGGCATCCTCCAATGCGGCCAAACGGTTCGTCAGATCTCCTCGGAGATCCTCAACCCAGCCACGTCGGAATCAGGACGAAAGCGTAGTCTTGTCGATTATAATGAGGCGTGCGTACGCCTTCAGGAAGCTGTCAACTCCTTGATCGACAAAGACCGCAACCCCAATCAGGGATTGGCTGCACGACGGAATTTGGATGGGATCAAACAAGATCTAGAGAAAAAGGAGGGATTGTTTCGAATGAACATGATGGGCAAGCGTGTGAACTACGCCGCCAGAAGTGTCATCTCTCCTGACCCCAACATCGAAACGAACGAGATTGGTGTGCCTCCGGTCTTTGCCACAAGGCTGACTTACCCCGAGCCGGTGACGAACCACAATTACTTCGAACTGAAAGAAGCGGTACTCAACGGTCCGGATAAATGGCCTGGTGCTGTGGCGATCGAGAACGAAAACGGGCAAATGATCAATCTGCGACATAAAAACGTCGAAGAGAGACAAGCGTTGGCCAATCAACTCCTAGCACCATCGAGTACATCGGACAACGGAAGCAGGGGCAAGAAGGTCTATCGACATTTGAACAACGGCGACGTCGTTCTCATGAATCGACAACCCACATTGCATAAGCCGTCCATGATGGCTCACAGGGCCCGAGTCCTTCCAGGAGAGAAAACCATTCGCATGCACTACGCCAATTGCAACACGTATAATGCGGATTTCGATGGCGATGAGATGAACATGCACCTGCCCCAGAACGAGATCGGGCGCGCCGAGGCCATCCTCATTGCTGCCACTGACGAACAGTACCTGTCGGGCACAGCAGGCAAGCCACTTCGTGGTTTGATTCAGGATCACATTTCGATGGGCGTGCGCTTGACGAACAAAGACACCTTCTTCACAAGAGGGGAATACTTCCAACTGATGTATGCCGCTCTCCGACCCGAGGATAACCATACCACTCACAATCGCCTCATCACATTGCCTCCGGCCATTTTCCGACCCAGAAAGCTCTGGACGGGAAAGCAGATCATTTCGACCGTGCTGGAAAACATCCGTCCGATCGGTACGGACGGTCTGACACTCACCGCCGGATCGCAGACGCCAAAGAATCTGTGGGGAACTGACTCAGAAGAAGGAGATGTCATTTTTCAAAACGGCGTCCTCATAACGGGAATCCTCGACAAGAACCACATCGGACCAAGCGGTGGTGGTTTCATCAACGGCATTTACGAGGTGTATGGGTCGCGTGTGGCGGGACGGCTCCTTAGTATTCTGGGTCGCCTCCTCACCAAAATGCTGCACATGCAAGGGTTTTCGTGCGGCGTGGAGGATCTGATCCTGACACACAACGCGGATACCAGTCGAGGTGAAACCGTCGACATCTCTAGTAATGTGGGATTCGAGGCCGCCGCAAAGTATGTTAATCTTGACCCGGAAGAGGCGCGCCAGAGACCGTCCGAGCTGTCCGCACGGTTAGAGAAGGTGTTGCGGAATCCAGCCGAACATAGTGGATTGGACACGGTCATGCGATCCGCCGGGTCCGAGGTGACTACCAAGTTACAATCGGCATGCGTACCGGCCGGTGTGGTCAAGCCATTCCCGAAAAACCAGATGTTGGCAATGACGGCCACGGGAGCGAAAGGTTCGAACGTCAATGCCAATCAGATTTCGACCAATCTCGGTCAGCAGGTTCTCGAAGGCCGGCGGGTTCCTGTCATGGTCAGTGGGAAGACATTGCCTTGCTTCACGCCCTACGACCCCAGCCTTCGTGCCGGTGGGTACATCACCGATCGATTCTTAACGGGTGTGCGGCCGCAAGAATATTACTTCCATGCCATGGCAGGACGTGAGGGTCTCATTGACACCGCCGTGAAAACCTCAAGGTCTGGGTATCTGCAGCGTTGCCTGGTCAAAGGCATGGAAGGCCTCCGTGTGGAGTATGACGGCTCGGTCCGGGACAGCGATGGCGCAATGATCCAGTTCCTTTACGGCGAGGATGGACTGGACGTGGCGAGACAAAAGTATCTCTTCGACTTCAAATTCCTCACGGAGAACTTTGCGGACGTCTATCGATCGCTGAATGCGGGAGCCGAACATGAGCGGATGTACAGTGAAGAAGCCAAGTCATACAACAAAAAAGCTTTGAAGAAGGCGAGGAACCCCGAGAAAGCCTGGAAAATGGACCCGGCCACGGCAGTTTACCCCCCAACCATGAATGCGGGCAGCACCTCGGAGAAGTTCTTGTCACGTCAGAGAGATTTCATCGACGAAGACGAACACAAGCTCCTCGTGAATAAGAAGAAGGGGCAAACGAAACGACGCGATGGATCTGGAGCACGACTTGTGACCCGAAAACCCCTGGAAGCGATGCTTGACATCAAGTACCTCAAATCCTTGGTCGAGCCAGGCGAAGCGGTTGGCATCGTCGCTGGTCAGTCGGTGGGAGAACCGTCCACGCAGATGACGCTCAACACGTTCCATTTGGCAGGGCACGCAGCGAAGAACGTGACGCTCGGTATCCCACGCCTTCGAGAGGTTCTGATGACCGCGAGTCGCTCGATCAGTACTCCGGCCATGACGCTCCATCTCACTGAAGACATCCCTAATGAGACCGCCCAGACGTTCGCCAAGAGCATTAGTCGGCTGGCTCTGTCGGAAGTAGTGGAGTCATGCTCTGTGAAGGAAAGTGTGGGAAAAGGCGTCAGTTACACGCACTCGAAGTACTACACGGTCCGCCTGGACTTCTTCCCCGCCGAGGAATACATGGAAGAGTTCGCCATCCAGATCGAAGATATCATACGTGCCATTCAGAAGAACTTCTTGCCGGATCTGATCTCCCGCAAGAGGAAGGAGTTGAAACGCAAAGTTCAGGAATCGAGAAGCTCTCACGGATCCAGGAATGCCATCGGAGTGGGCAAGAAAATCGTTGAACGTCCGCCAGGGCCCGTCGAGGATGTTGCCGACGGGGAAGAGGAGGGCGATGGTGACGCAGACGACGCGAAGAGAGCAGGCCGGACAACGAACTTTGGGTATGATGATGCCGAAGAGGAGGAGGAGAATGTCATCTCCGCACAGGAGAAGTCAACGGAGGTAATGCATGAGGAAGAGGACGAAACCTATGGGGGAAGTCCAAAGGAAAGCGAAGCCGAAGATGAGGACGCGACTGATCTGGCATCCAAGGTCGAGAAAGCACGCGCCAACGTATCCCGAGTTCGGGAGGAAACGTTGCGCGAACGCAAAGAGACCAGGGAAGTGTCATCGTTCAAATTCGATGATGAACATGGACAATGGTGCGAGTTCTCCATTGAACAAACGATGGAAGACCCGAAAGTTCTTCTTCTCCCCCTCGTCGAGGCCGCCTTGAAGATGGCAGTGATCCATGATGTCCCTGGAATCATCGCTGGTGATGTCAATTACGAAGACCAAACCGACGAAGCGACCGGCGACAAATCCAAGGTCGCGAAATCCATCTCCACTCGTGGGGCCAACCTCCTTGCCATGCGAGACTCGTTCTTTCAGAACGTGATCGATCCCCACCGAATCTTCACGAACGATGTGGCTGCCATGTTGGAGCACTACGGAGTTGAAGCGGCTCGAGCGACCATCGTTCGAGAACTGGATGGTGTGTTCGGTGGGCATGGAATCAGTGTTGACAACCGACATTTGAATCTGATTGCGGACTACATGACGCGTGGAGGATCGTTCAAGGCGTTCAATCGAATGGGCATGACTCATGGTTCAAGTCCTTTCATGAAGATGAGTTTCGAGACGACGGTCAAATTCCTCACGCAGGCTGTCCTAGGAGAGGATACGGATATTTTGCAGAACCCCAGTTCCCGCATTGTTGCTGGGAAGCTCAGCAGGGTTGGAACGGGGGCGTTCGATGTGATGATGCCTCTACCTTTGGATGGAAATCATTAAACATTAGAAGGAATTGTACAGTACCATAGCGTTTCAATGAAAATGTACAGGTATTTTGAGAAGAATACTACTCCGAGAACGTGAACAACGTATCCTTAACCATTCCCAGCTTTTGTCCCAAGACAATAGATCAAGATGACTGACTGACTGTATAACCCTCATTGATCATTCACCACTTGTGATTAAACTTCCTAAACTTCCGATCTACGGAATTATCAGCGCTCTGTGGGGATGGTTGGTTGGGTGGAATGGTGAAGCAAGAGCAGCACGTGATCGAGGCAATATCCTTGGCATTGGTTCGGTGATGTTGAACCGTTGAAGCAGCTTCATGTTCGAGCAACCTCACTTGCTCCGTCCAAATCTCTTGTACGGCTCCTTCATCTAGATCTTTTTCATTGAACGAAAACCCCCAGTCCCACCTCCGGATCTTCTATACGTATATGAGACGATGATCAAAAACCTCTCCCCTTGAATCAGTATCATACCTGCAGTATCGCCTCACTGGCTCAAGGCTCCTTCACCATGTCTCAACCCACCCAGAGACCTAACCAACTTCCGCAAGGAGGTGCGACAAATCCCCAGCATCCTCAGTTGCAGTTCATCAAACCCGAGCAAATCAAAAACATGCCGCACCTCGACGCCACGCAAAAAGTCAAATACGAATCCGGCGTACGGCAAATGTGGGCCATCATCCACTCGAAACCCCCAGATTCCAACGAATATAAGCTCGCCATGAACAAGCTTGCCGAAGCGACGGCGAAGCTCAAGCAGAACTACCGCAACTGGATGGAACAGAAGGCGAAGAGGAGCGGAGAGGAGCAGGGAGCCGGTACGCAACCTGCGCAGCAACCAGAGCAGTCGGGTCCCTCGCAACCACAAGGCCAGCCGGCGCAGACCTCCCAACAGCAAATCGCCCAACAAGTCAGCAAAATCCCGATCTACCTTCCGCCAGGGATTCCGGAACACGAGACCGAGGCGAAGCTGAAAGAGCTGCGTCAGGTATACATGAATTACCTGATGAAGATGGATCAGCTATCGTCGGAAGTGAGGAATTACAATACTCAGATCAAGCACTTCCAAGGTCAACCACAAGGCCCTCCGCAGCAGATAATCGATGCGCGCCAGGCTTTGATGGTCCAACATCAGACGACGAAACAATATATCGAGGAGTTCCAGCAGAAGCAAAATCAGTATCGGAAAGTCGCCACGGGCCAGGGAGGAGCCGATGTTCCGGTCAAAACCGAATCCGGGATTTCGCAGCCGAGTCAAGGCTCGGGACATCCGCAGGGCATTGTCCAAATGTCAGGACAACCTCCGAATACGGGATCGCAAGTATCACAACCGTCCAGCGCCACCAAAACCGCTGCAAGTCCTACGCAGATGTCGATCCCAGGACAGAACCAGTATATGGGACAGAATATGAATCCAATGGCTCGTGGTCACATGACACAAGGAGGACCGTTGGTGAACGTGAATCAGTCGATGGGCGCCCCTCTTCGGCAAATGCCTGGCCAGGTTCAACCTCAACAACAACCTCAACAACAACAACAGCAGCAGCCACAACAGCAACAGCAAAATCCTCAAGGCCCCGGTACCCAATCCCTCACCCACGCCGACGCAATGGAAAGAGCACACCAAGGCCGCGGATATCCTGCCACAGACATGCGCGGACCCTCCCATGCTGGGCTCGGCCACCCCGCAACCACTTTCGAGCAGAAAAGCGGCTCGAAGATGCCCATCCCTAAAACTCTCAACGTTGCCTCGCCCGCTCCGGTGTCGATGGGACCCTCTCGACCCACCATGGCCGGACCTGTCAATGGATCTGGTGGCGTCATGGCCAACCCGGTGATTTCACGAGCGCCGAACTTTGTTCTCGAAGGCGAGGCGGAGAGGGTGTTGAGCAAAAAGAAACTGGATGAGCTCGTTCGACAAGTCACTGGTGGTGGTGAAGGCGTAGGAAATGAAGGGCTCACCCCCGAGGTTGAAGAGGTATGTTGATGGAATTTTCACCCAGATCACGATGTTGTGTTCAGCGAACGAAACTGACTTCTATCAAGGCAATGCTCCAACTGGCGGATGAGTTCGTCGACTCCGTCATCAGCGCCGGCTGTCGCATGGCCAAGCTTCGCGAATCCAGTACTCTCGAGATTCGTGACCTTCAGCTTGTCCTTGAACGGAACTACAACATTCGCGTCCCCGGTTACGCGTCCGACGAAATCCGAACCGTCCGCAAGGTCATCCCTGCACCCGGTTGGACTTCTAAGATGCAAGCTATCCAGGCTGCGAAGGTTATGGGTGGTAAAATGGACATCTGAAAGGTGTGAGACTAAAAGAATTCCACAGGTTATGGAACATATGAGCAGGTCGAAGCATTAGCATGGCGTTGGATCTGACTACCCCGGTGTAAGTTCAAAGGCGGAAATCATGTCTTCGATCATGACTGTCAATGGAGGCGGCGTTAATTGTTGGGGATGCTAGGATGGGTCATAGGAGTTTGAACCAAGGAGTTTAGAGTCTTTAGACCCTGTCTCTAACATAGTTGTCAATCGATAGACCAACAGGTTAGCTTGAGAGTCAAGCATTCCAGTACACTTTCACCTTGTTCCCTAATTAATGATCGACCCTCTTGCTGATGTGGATTTGGGAAGGAGTCCATATCACGTGATGCCAATTTGCGGTGCTGCTGCCTCAGGCAACAAGGAAGGAGCTCCGCCATGGATTCGGGACAGATGTCATGATTCTCTGAGGACAGGAACATGAAGCTCAAGAACTTGAGCTTGAAATTCTTACTTCTGGATTCAACTTGGTGTCCAATCCGTCCACTCTTTTGCCTTGTCGATTCGGAAACTGGCCTCCACTTGTAGACATTAGCATTCCTTTGGAGTTCCTTATGATATAACTGGTTTCCTTGAAGATGCTCTTCTGGTCGTCCCTCCTCGTCCTTTTCATCCTCCCTTCAATCGCTCTCTGTGCAGAAGACTTCTACAAGGTGGGTGCTCCAGATGGATTCTTGGGGATCTGTTAACCCTTCTAGCTCCTCGGACTCGACCGCGATGCTTCCGATCGCGAGATTAAGAAAGCTTATCGGACGTTAAGCAAGAAATTCCACCCAGACAAGAATCCGTACGAACCTCTCCCGTGCATCCTTGTGTTTAGCATTCTCATGTGATCATAGAAACAATGAGGATTCGCATACCAAGTTCGTGTCCATCGCCGAAGCCTATGAAGTCCTCATTGAGCCCCAAACCCGCAAAATCTACGACCAGTATGGCCACGAAGGCCTCGCACAACATCAGCAAGGCGGCGGGGGCCACCAAGGTCACCACGACCCCTTCGATCTCTTCTCACGGTTCTTCGGTGGATCGGGTCACTTCGGACACCACGGAGGCGAACGACGGGGACCCACGATGGAGGCACAAATCGACGTTCCCCTTCGAGACTTCTACATGGGGAAAGAGATGCAGTTCACGATTGAGAAACAGGCGATTTGTAGTTCGTGTGAGGGCACCGGTTCGGATGACGGTGTAGTGGATGAATGTTCCGTGTGTAGTGGTCGCGGCCATCGTGTACAGCGTCATATGTTGGCCCCAGGCATCTTCCAGCAAGTTCAGTCAGTATGCGATGCATGCGGCGGGAAAGGAAAGACGGTGCATAATCCGTGTACGGTGTGTCATGGAGCTCGCGTCGTACGAGAGCCGGAAACGCACACTCTCGACATCGAGAAAGGAATGCCACGGGGGGTTCGTGTGACGTTTGAGAATGAAGGAGATGAAAGCCCGGATTGGGTGGCTGGAGATCTCATCGTGAACGTGCAAGAACTGGACCCAAGCCTTGGTGAAGAAGACCATGAGAAAACGGACGGCACCTTCTTCCGGAGAAGAGGGAATGACCTGTTCTGGACCGAAGTGCTGAGTCTACGGGAGGCCTGGATGGGCAGTTGGCAGAGGAATATCACGCATTTGGATGGCCACATTGTTCAACTCAGCCGACCGCGAGGAAAAGTGGTGCAGCCGAACGCGGTGGAAGTCATCTCTGGCGAGGGGATGCCGATATGGAACAACGACCGAAGCAACGATAGCGGCGACGAAGAATATGGTGCCCTGAATGTCGAGTACGTTGTGATCCTACCGGATACCATGGCGAGTGGAATGGAGAAGGATTTCTGGAATATGTGGGAGAAATGGAGGAAGAAGCTGGCGGTGAACCTATGGGATGACAGCGGTCGGTCGAAAGCGGCACCCATACACAACGAGCTTTGATTCCATTTTCCCGCATTGCATTTCGAATTCGGCGTTCGGGGGCCAACGGAAGGTCGGGAGCGATATTCATGTTCTATGTAACGTTATGGGATCCGCAATTGCTCATAGACGTTTGGCATATACCTGTATTTCTCGCATTCGGCAAAGAAGGAATGATTAGCGATCTAATCAATACTTCGATATGCTCATTGTTTTGACCGGAGGCAACTATATCCACGGCTTTGTACATCCGTACTGGTATTATGGATACTATATCATGGGCATCACAAGCATCACAGACATCACGGGCATCGTCGTATTGTGAAATGTTCCTTCATCCCCTTAATACAGTAGGATTACCAACAAGGAGAAGAATATGTGTCAAGCCTTCAGCCTTGAGAGGCGATAAGTCCACACGTGCTACCATTAATGAATCCCACCTTCCTCATCCAGTTAAGGCACCTGATTGGTCAAAAGTGGGCACATTCAGCATGACTGATGACAGTGTGAACTACTCCAGATTCAAGATTCAACACCTGATTCACAAAGAGCAACAGGTGATTAAAACTGCACCGCCTGACTTTAGATTGGTTTCGAGCCGGGAACTGCTGATTAACCCGTCTTCAACCCAGCACTTCACCTCGTTGTTCCTGTCCTCCATCCTATCTAGCCCTAGTGACATCAGCCCGCTAAGTCAAATTGTGCAAGATGAAAAAAGAAGTGGAAGATCTTGCCAAAGAATGGCTCCGAATAGACAAACGTGAGGAGACGCGAGATGAAATCTACAAACTTCTGGCTCAAGGGAACGAGCAGGAGCTTGCATCCCGACTAACGACGAGGATCGCTTTTGGCACCGCCGGACTGCGAGCCCGGATGGAAGCTGGCTTCAACCGTATGAACTGTGTCACAGTCATCCAGGCATCCCAAGGCCTCGCTGCCTACCTGTTGGAAAATGTCCCTAATACAAAAAAGCGTGGAGTGGTTATTGGAAGGGATGCCAGAAGGAACTCGGAGACATTTGCCCAACTGGCAACAGCGGCATTCGTGGCTCAAGGGATAAGAGTTTGGATATATCCTGGGCCGATACACACCCCTCTTGTACCCTTTGGGGTATCGGAATTCAATGCTGCTGCAGGAATCATGATCACCGCAAGCCATAACCCAAAAGAAGACAACGGATACAAGGTCTACTGGGAAAACGCATCGCAGATCATTCCTCCGATGGATAGGGGCATAGCCCGGTCCATACAGCATAATCTTGAACCCAAGTCATGGGATTATGGTGCAGCGGACAACACCCTTCTTGTCGAGTCCGATTCTGGGTTAGTCGAGGCCGCATATGTCAAGGCTGTCTCCAGCATAGCAAAGCTTGACGAACACGGTCCGACGCTCGGTGATGCCAAGTTCGTGTATACTCCGATGCATGGAACCGGACTGAATATTATGACCAAGGTCATGCAAGAGTTGGGATGGGCAGACAACATGGTGGTGGTGGAAGAACAAGCCGAACCAGACCCGGATTTTCCAACCGTAGCGTTTCCGAATCCGGAAGAGAAGGGTGCACTGGATCTATCTTTCCGAACGGCAGACGCCCATGGCATATCGCTGGTGCTGGCAAGTGATCCAGATGCCGATCGATTGGCCGTTGCGGATAAAGTCAATGGACGATGGATACAATTCACCGGCAACCAGCTCGGCGTCTTGCTTGCCTCACACGTCATCGACACCTATCCGGAAGATAAGCCGAAGGAAAAGTTGGCGATGCTGGCATCCACGGTCTCTTCGAAAATGCTCTCGACGATGGCGAAAGCGGAGAAGATTCACTACGCCGAAACCCTAACCGGTTTCAAATGGATCGGGAACGAAGCGCAACGTCTCGAAGGGGAGGGATACGATGCACTCTATGGATACGAAGAGGCTCTAGGATACATGTTTTCGCCGGTTGCTCGTGATAAGGACTCCATAGCATCGGCTGCTGTGTTCTTGAGCGCTGTGGCTCGATGGCGGAATGAAGGTTTGACGCCGTGGTCGAAATTGCAGCGCTTGTACACCAAGTACGGACACTTTGAGGATGCGAATACATATCTGATTTCGCCATCCATCCTCATTACCTCGCAAATTTTCGAGCGGATCCGTGGGCTTGGCCAGCCGTATCCCAAGAAAATCGGCAATCGAAAGATCCTCAGTTGGAGAGACTTAACCAAGGGGTATGATTCCGCCACGAAAGACCATCAACCCACACTGCCGGTTTCGACCGACACGGAAATGATCACCTGCACGGTGGAAGGAAATGTGCGATTCACGGTCCGATCGAGTGGGACGGAGCCGAAGATCAAGCTCTACATTGAAGGAGAAGCCAAGCAGGCGTCGGACGCCAAGGCACATGCGGAAGAAGTTCTGAGAAGTCTGTTGGAAGAATGGTTCAAACCGGATGAAAATGGCCTACAACTAGCATGAAGCACGAGTGTGGTGACAGGTGGATCAACGTTCATAGCAGGCGTTTTAGTGGCCGGGATAGTGTAATAGTCGCCAGGAGCTTAGCAACGGTGGTCTTACCTGGAGGCGAGCATTATTAAATGTAGAATTAATATCATTCGCATTCAAATCTCATCATTCCTTCGATATTTACGATGCAGCCATATTTGAGCCGCAATGATGCTCACCCTTCCGCATGCCTAGCCATACCAGGCAGAGCCATGCAACCAGTATACCCTATTGACTCTACGATAAGTTCAGTTCAGTTCACCGGAACGCCAATGATCATATCTCATGCTTCTGTTTGACCAGATTGTTCCGCGCCACACGAATGGAACCCACTGAACGCCAGAGAAAGAGATATCGAATCAAGCACCTCTTGGCTTCGCCTTTGTATCCTTCTTCTCTTTCGCCGCTTGCTTCTTTTTCTTCTTAGCCTCTTCCAACTTTGAATCGGTCTTCCTTTTCAAGGCGGCCTGCTCTTCCGGCGTCCGCTGAACCGGCTTGAAAAAACCCTCCAGTCGACTCTGCTGAGCCGTTTTGGTGCTCCTTTGCAATCGTTGCGCCCCGCTCCGCACTCGATCCTCGCTGAAGGCCTTCTCCTTGACCAGGTACTCGACAAGGCCTTCGACATCAGGTGCTTCCCATTTGAAGTCACATTCCGGATCGTCCGCCGGTCGAACATCAGGTTCGAGGAATAGCAGGCGAGCATCCTTATATGGCCAGTCCTCCGGTAACGTGTACTTATTGCTCTTCTCGAAAAATTCAACGACACCTTCCAGAGTTTTATGTTCCCGAATCAACTTGAGAGCGGTGGATGGACCAACGCCTTTGACTGGGTCGAGATAGTCGCAGCCGAGAAGAATGCAGAGATCAATGAACTAGGGAAGTTAATTGTGAGCTATCAAATGTTGTGGGCAGACTCACCTGATCTCTTTCCATCTCTAACCCTTCGAGAACCTGAGCGAGGTGAATCTCCTGAATCGGTTCCTTTCGCTGCTCACTGAATGTAAGGTGTCTAAGAAGAATCGGTGCGTCAAATGTGAGGGTGTCCATATCCTCAGATGCAGCTGCGTAGACCTTGCCTGCTCTTGCGAGTACGGCGCATTGCGCTTCTGCTTCTGTTGGTGCGATGATGTAAGGAATTCCCATGAGCTTCAATAGCTTCTGACATTCCGCATTGTGCTCTCTCGTCACCCTCACGGTCCTTCTCGAGAATTTTTCCACCTCTTCTGCCGTCCCCGTCTCCTTCGCCTCCTCATGAGCTTCCTGAGCCTCCGACTTGCGCTGGAATCTTTTCGCCAATTCGCCAGATTTGAGCTTGGGAGGGGCACCATCAAATACAAAGAGGGGTTTGATGCCATTGTCGACCATGCGTAAGGTTCGGTAGAACATCCCCATCAGATGCGACGTGGTTTCGCCGGACTCAGACATCAGCTGTTGGCCATCACTTCGTACGGCGATCAGGAAGCTGTAGATGCTCATCGACCTAAGGTGCATTAGAAAGAGTGCAATGAGAGGCTGAACGAGAGCTTACGCATCCTACAAAAATCAGTACGATACATTGGACTTAGAGAAAAGGACACTTACAATGGCAACCTTCCTGCCGAATTGATTCTTGATCTCGCCCTGCTTGATCGCCGCGGGGCTATGCTCCTCAATGAGCTGAAATAAGTCTGCTTGGTACTTAGTACATGTGCAGTTTCGGGGATAATATGACACTTACGCTTGATACCCATAGTGATGGTTCGACGTGTCCAAATTTGATGGAACGAACTTCAAAGCAGGAAGGTCTCAAAGAATTCGAACATTTCAGTTGGACCGAAATTCATGGCGACGGAAGATGACGCGCCACGCGAGCGCGAGGGGGACGCGTTCAGTGCCGTCATCACATGACACGAACCACATGATTGCCAATTCCATCTAATTTATGTGACAACAGTTCGGGTGATGTGGTGACAGTTCGGGTTTCCATTTCGCCCACTGATCACGTGAGGAAAAAGTGAGCCCGGAGAAACTTTTCCCCACAGCACTCGCTAACATTTCTCACGTCAAGAACACTATCACCACATTCCAACTTATCGACCAGAGTCTTCATTCTGCATCATTCGCCAAGATGCCTACCAGACTCCTCAAAACGCGCAAGCAGTGAGTATCCCATTTCCAGTCCTCCGTGCCTCAATGGCCTACCGGTTAATTGAAATCCGTCGGAAAAGATGCTAACCCTCATCTCTCCAGCCGCGGTCATGTCTCCGCCGGTAACGGTCGTGTCGGCAAGCACCGAAAGCATCCCGGTGGTCGTGGTATGGCCGGTGGTCAGCATCATCACCGAACGAATATCGACAAATACCATCCGGGTTACTTCGGAAAGGTTGGAATGAGATATTTCCACAAGCTCCAGAATCAATTCTGGAAGCCGACCATCAACATCGACAAGGTACGTGGAGACTCAACTCTTGCAAGCCCTTCTGAAGCTGGTGGCTGACATGTTCTTCTAGCTCTGGTCCCTCGTTCCCGAGGAGCAGCGCGAAAAATACATCTCCAACCCCAAGTCCGACACCGCTCCCGTTCTCGACCTCCTTTCTCTCGGTTACTCGAAAGTTCTCGGAAAGGGCGTACTTCCAGAAGTCCCCATCATCGTGCGCGCGCGATTCTTCTCTCAGGAGGCTGAGCGAAAGATCAAGGGTGCTGGTGGTGTTGTCCAGTTGGTGGCTTAAGCATCCTGCATTTCCAACCCTGGAGTTATATCGGGCATACCAAGGATCAAAAAGGGTTACAATCAATAGGGTCATTGGGCATGTCGATGCGGACTCTTTAAGCGTGGTGGCTGAGGAACGGTGTTTGTATCCCTAGTGGCTTAAATACAAACCTGTTCCTGAACAAACCAATCCCTTCTGCTTCACGCATGGGTCTCTATCCGTAGTCATGATTCGCTCTGTTGTTTGTGATCATCCGCTGATATGCTGCTACATCGAGTCGGTGGTCTCCTTTGAGGAACCTTGCTGCTGTAGACCGTCACCGACCCGAGTCTTGTGTAGAGAATGGCTAACGTAAGGAAACTTCCTCATGCGCTAACATTAGCAGGAATTGAATAAAGTAGAAGTCACACATGTCTAATACCATTCAATTAACATCTATGAAGTAGTTATACATCCGGATCTAAATGCGGTTTGAATTAAACACTACTAAACCAATGCGCATTCCATCATGCTCTGATAACTCCTGACACCGTTCACCGCCGCTATATTCCCTTCATTGATCATGATTGGTAACTCATCCTTTCATCCCGTCATAGCAAGTCAACCATATCCTCTGCATCATCCGGTGCATAACTGTTGATGAAAGGATGCTCTAACGCTCCCGTTGCGGTGATGCGCTCTTTTGGGTCAATGGCGAAGCACAGTTCCATGAACTCGATGGCATCTTTCTCGTCCTGATGGAGCCGACCACCTTTTGATCCATCCCTTCCACTCGCCCACAAGACGATCTTCTCCCAGCTGTATCCGGACTCACGGTATGTTGGGATATTCGTTTCGAACATCTGTCCGTGCAGCATTCCGGCTTGATGCATCTTCTTCTTCCCGAATAGTGCAGCCATCTCAAGGACGGCGTCGATGTCATCAGCGCTATGGAAGAAAGGGAATCGCTTGGTCAGAAAAGTGAGAAGCATCACCCCAGCGCTCCAGATGTCAATGGCGGTGGTTTGGGCGGTACATTTGAAAAGCACCTCGGGAGCACGAAACCCTCGGGTTCCAGCACGATTGGCTCGTCGAGTAGGGCGAGTGTCGGTCTTTTGGTTCGGGTACCGGCCTCGATCAGAAGGCATGATCTTGTACGTACTCGTCTGGAAGCGAGATTGTCGTTCAGTAGGAGCAAGCTCGCAACAGCAGAAATGATAGTCCGTGCCAGCTCTTTCTGCAAGGCCAAAGTCCACCAAGAGGCCACGCCCGCGTGATGGGGAGTAAAGGAAATTGGTCGGTTTGACGTCCCGATGAAGGATGCCGTGATCATGAACGCTTTGCAAAGCAACAAACAAACTTCTCATGTAGACGCGAACGTCGTTCATCGACATCCCCTTGTAGTAGTCTCGAAAGTCGCGATGAGGGCAGAACGGCAGGATAGCAATCACCTGGTCCTGGTGGCGAAATGCGGTGATCAGGGGGCATATCGCATCCGAGTCCCGAAGGTCATGGAGGAGCTCAAGCTCATTTAGGATCCTCGAAGGACTACTGGTGACATAGATCTTTTTTATAGCCACGAATCTAGGCTTCGGCCCTCTGGACTGCCGCTTCTGGGGAGAGCTGTTGTCGAACGGTTGGGCATCCCAGCCGTTCTTGTAGGCATTGTACTGTAGATCCTCAGCCTTGTAGACCGTCGAGAATGTTCCTTGAAAAGGTCAGCTTCGGACTAATGGGTTCGCGATATGGCAGTCATCACCTTCTCCAATGCGATTGATCAATCGATATCTGGAAGCGATGCCCTGAAAATCATTCTCCAGGCGGACCATGTCCTCAGCAACACTCTCATCCACCTCCTCTTCGCTTTCATCGGAAAGCGTGCAGCCGCTTTCATCCTGTGGATCCCGGCTTTCATCCATGGTGGAGTCGGAGTCGGAGGTTTCTGGTTCTCTTGATATCGGTACTGGAGCTGCGCGTTGAACTCTAGCTCTCGGCATGTTGAAGAGGGAGGCAGCAAAAGCCTGGGCCCCGGATAGAAATATCAATCGAAGCTTCGTGCGTCCCTGTGATCTTGATTCATTGAACTTGGAAGGTGCTTTGGTGGTCGTTTGGTGCAAGAGCAGTCGCGATTGATGGCTGTTGCCGTTGTGGTGGGCCATGGAACTGTGTTATGCGCTAGCCCAATTCGGCAAATTGAAAACAAATCCACCTCGCGTTCAAACGCGGGACGCAGATGTGGGACATTTTGAGTCTCTGACATATCATCACGAGTTCCCGCCATTTCTCCTTGAACTCGTCTGGACATCTGTATTTCCGCACTTTCGGGTGCACCGCGTAGTTACAATCCTCGCCATGGACGAGAGAATCCAATTTGACATCAACGAAGCCATAAAGGCGTACTTGTCCGACCCCTTCACTATCCCAACCCCGGAAGTTCCTTCAGACCTGTTGGATTGCGAGAGTGACCCCGAGTCACTGACCAGTGCCGTGGTCAATGGCGCTCTTAATCCGGTTGTCGATGCGATCGCAGAGAATCCCGAATCCATCACGCGAAGTTGCAACTTCGATACTCTCCAGTTTTTACTCAAGTGTGCACCCATTGTTTCCTTAGATCATCAACTTCAGCCCTACCAAAGGCATTCTATCAGCCGTCCTGACACGCCCGCGTTATTTGCGCTCTCCAGGTACACATCACAAATCCCTCCAACCGCTCTCAGCAAACTCCTCGATTTGATTGTATCCGGTCTCTCCGCCGAAGCAGACGCTGCCCATGCCGACATCGAGGCCGACGACCAGGAAACGTTGAAGCACCACCACAAACAACTCCTCGAAGTCTATGGTTTCCTACTACAATGGTGCATTGCTGTGGTCGAGACGAAAGCTGCCGAGAAGCAGTCGACTGCAACAGCTGGACGGGGTCGAGGCGGCAAAAGCGCAAAAGGAAAGGCTGGATCGAAAGATGGAACTTGGGATTCGTCGACCCAGTTACAAGCTGCGCTCGATGTTATGAGCAAGGTTTTGAAGTTGAAGCTTTCCAAAATCTTCATGACTACATCGGAGCGTGATACGTTCGTCGGCCTTTTCACTCGACCAGTGTATCTGGTTCTCGAAAGCGAAACACGAGTCAAGAATACATCGATCCGGATGTATTCATTTAAAGTCCTATGTATTGCCGTCAAGCATCATGGACATGGCTTCGGTAGAGTTCTGTGGTTGGTTGCTTCGAGAACACGCTGACAGAAAGTAGGGGCGCAAACCTCCATCATCCAGAATTTGACCTACTTCGAGCATCTCTCGGAAGCAATGGCAGAATTCCTGCAAATCCTCGCGGAGCAATATGACTATCCACAGCTCACCGAAGAGATTCTAAGGTATGTCCAACTCCGATTCTATGTCCATATTCTAACGACCGTCTAGGGAGTTGAGCAGCAAAGAGTTCAATGCCAACGATATCAAGGGACCGAAGTCGGTTTCGGCATTTGTCACGAAAGTGTCCGAACTGGTTCCTCGGTTGGTCATCAAGCAGATGACGTTGCTCGCCAAATTACTGGACAATGAGGTGAGTGAAGTCGTATGGATAACATTAGTATCTAACTGTTGTAGTCCTACACTCTTCGGTGTTCTATCATTGAAGTTTGCGGAAACCTGATCACAATGTTGAGCAGACAAGAAGAGAGCGAAAGGGGCGAGAACCATCAAGGACAAGTAGATGCTTTCTTTGACGTTCTCGAGGAGAGGTTTCTTGATATCAATCCCTACTGCCGATGCCGAGCCATCCAAGTCTGTTTGCGATTGTGTGATTTGGAAGTCAAATTTCCTAAGAGGAGACAAACGGCAGCCGAACTTGCCACTCGGAGTCTTGAAGACAAAAGCAGTAACGTCCGCCGCAATGCGATAAAACTCCTTGGAAAGCTGATTTCCACTCATCCTTTCGGTGCTTTTGGCAAAGGTCAGCTACAGAAGAAAGACTGGACAAAGGCCTTGCAAGATGAGGATGCAAAGATTGACGCCTTACAACCTCCCACGGAGCTGCGAGAAAAGACGATCTCGGATGAAACAGCAGACACCGAGTTGCTTGATGATGTTACTCAAGCGGAACCCACGGTTCCGGAGTCGATGACAGAGGATCAGCGTATCGAAGCCATGGAGAGGGCAGCAAAGGAGGCGGCGACGGCAGAACTGATCAATCAATTGCAATTGTCTCGGCGATTCTTTCTTGAAGCGCTTCGGTTCATTGAGGTCATTCACAATGCCTGCCCTGTGGTTACGCAGTTGTTGTCATCGAGAAACAAGTCGGAAGTCATCGAAGCCATGGATTTCTTCGTCACATGCCACGTCTACGAGATTGAGACGGCGAGAATTGGGGTGAGGCGCATGCTCCGCCTAATCTGGACGAAAGGGAACAGCGACGAAGGCAAAGGCGTTCAGTCCCACCTGATCGAGTGCTACAAGAGTCTCTTCTTCACCGCGCCGGACTATACGGCAAACGATGCTGCGAACTACGTGGCTCGAAACATGATCAGCCTGACCTTTGGAGCGACACCGGCGGAACTCACGTCTCTGGAGCAGCTTTTGAGCACGATGATGAAAACGGACTTGGTCAGCACTATCGTCGTCCAAAAGCTGTGGCAGATTTATGGCGTACAACGGAAAGAAATCTCTAAGAAGCAGCGACGTGGTGCGATTATTGTCCTCGGCATGCTCGCTTTAGCAGATCCGGAAATCGTCGTCAGGGACATGGAGACGTGTCTAAGAATCGGTCTCGGAGAGATTGGCCGCAAGGACCTCGGATTGGCCCGATATACGTGCATCGCTCTTCGTCGGATTTATGATGGAGGCAAGCAAACTGGCAAGCGAGAGTCTCCGACCGCGGCCAAATTACCTAACGATCATATCGTGCTCGTGCAACTCGCAGATCTCGTCGAAAGCGCGTCGGACTCAAAAGAATGGTTCGGTGTTGCCGAGCAGGCGATCGGGGCCATCTATGCTCTTTCCAAGTTGCCGGACACTTTATGCACCGAAGTACTTCGAAGAATGACCAAATCGGTGTTTCGGCCTAACCAAACTGATTCGCGGCCAGCGTCTTCTTCCGGGTCGGTTGCAAACGACGGTACTGGATTGCCTTCTCCTCGATCCGAGAAGAGCACCGGTCCGGGCAAACAACGGACGACGGCGGCATTATCACAGCTCTTGTTCGTCGTGGGACATGTCGCTATCAAACAGATTGTGCATTTGGAACTGATCGAGCAAGACTTCAAGCGAAGAAAGGCCGCAAATGAGAAGCTATCCGTGGCCGAGAACAGTGAAAAGGGGGACGCATCGCCCACCAAACGAAAGCCAGGAGAGAAACCACAGTCGGAAGAGCAGGACGAGTTGGATCTCATGGCCGGTACGACAGAAGATGATTTCACGGAGGCACTTGCTCATGTTCGAGAGCAAGAGCTCCTCTACGATCCGCAGTCTCTTCTCTACAACTTCGGGCCCATGGTTGCTGAAATCTGTGGAAATAACACCCGATACAACGATCCCATCCTGCAATCCCAGTCGGCCCTTTGCATGGCCAAGCTCATGTGCGTCAGCGCCGAGTACTGTGAGCAGCATCTCGCCTTGCTGTTGACCATCCTAGAGCGCAGCAAGGATCCCATTGTCCGAAGCAATCTGGTTGTCGGGCTTGCCGATATGGCCGTGTGCTTCAATCATCTCGTAGATGAAAACACGGATTTCCTTTATCGTCGACTCAATGACGTCGATCTTAGTGTCAAACGGACATGTCTGATGACATTGACATTCCTCATCCTAGCCGGTCAAGTCAAGGTGAAGGGCCAACTTGGGGCAATGGCGAAGTGTATCGAGGACGACGACACTCGAATCGCCGACATGGCTCGGATGTTTTTCACCGAACTTGCGACGAAAGATAACGCCGTGTACAATCATTTCGTTGACATGTTCAGTTTGCTTAGTACAGACGAGGATTTGGATGAGAACACTTTCAGACGCATTCTGAAATTCCTTGCCGGTTTCATTGAAAAGGTATGCACATCGGGAACTCGGGATCGAGTCATAACTGACTTTCTTTAGGATAAACATGCCAAACAACTTGCAAACAAGCTTGCGGCTCGATTATCACGATGCAATAGCGAAAGGCAATGGAATGACGTTGCATATGCCCTTGGTCTGTTGCAACACAAAGACGAGGAGATCAGCAAGGCGATTGGGGAGGGTTTCAAAGTTGTACAGGCAACAGCGTGATTGTAATGATTTCTTATGATACCAACATTTTTGCACGATTGATTATGTCTCAATATGGGCGCATGGAATGATCCGGACACAGTCGGATTGTCTGAGCTACCCCCGCGTCAGGATTTCGGGTTAGGGATGATGGAATTCGGATTGTCATTGACCCAGACAGCAAGAAATTGTATATTCATTTGCAGGGCAATTGTTGACCTCTGCGGGATTGTACTGCATATTGGCAGGTTGAAATTGGTAGTGAAAGGAGTGAATTTCATCCTTTTCCTCGTCCATCTCAACTTCCGATGATGCCGGGCTACAGCGGCTAGCTTAATAATGACGCATTCCACCCCAAATATGTATAGAGATACCGTAAGCAGCAACCATCAAATCTCCTACCGTTAAACCATTATTTTTTCGCAACCTGGTTTTTATAGACTGTTCGTTATCCTGCAGCAGAAATGGGTGCCACAATGAGAGCCGTTGGTATCTAAAACCAGTCCTTTACGGAGAAGTTGTATAGCTAATGATCTTTAGACATCAAAGGCGGTAAAGGTCCTGCAAGTGCACTCTTCATCAATGAAATCCCTCATCCTCAGCCGAAAGCTTCCGACGCCATCGTGCGCGTTAAGGCGTTCGGACTCAATCGTATGGACTTAATCCAAAGAGAGGGCAATTATCCCCTCCCCCCACAAGCGCCCACGACACTTGGGGTGGAGTTCTCGGGGGTGATCGAGGAACTGGGAACCAACCCGGAGAGCGGCTTTAAAGTAGGGGATGAAGTTTTCGGACTAGCATATGGTGGTGAGATACTCCGTCGGTGAATGGGCGGGTCGGCATTGGTGCAATATCTGAACAATGCCTTAGGGGCATATGCCGAATATATCGCCATCTCGACCCATATGCTCATCCACAAACCCAAAGAAATGTCCTGGGAACTGTGTGCCGGCATTCCCGAGACCTGGATCACTGCTCTTCAGGCCCTCCATTTGGTTGCCGACTTGAAGCCAGGACAAACGATCCTTTGGCACGCCGGCGCATCATCTGTCTCCATCGCTGGGATCCAACTGTCCAAGATCGCAGAAGCATCCGCGGTCTTCGCCACTACGCGTTCCGATGCAAAGTGTGAGTTCGTTGTGAAGGAGATCGGCGCAAATAAAGCGTTCAACTCCGGTGGTGATAGCAATTGGGCCGATCAGGTGCTGGAGGAGACAGGGGGGAAGGGGGTAGATGTTATCATTGACTTCGTTGGGGCGAGCTACTTTGCCGATAACTTGAAGGCTCTCGCGAAGGATGGACGGATGGTGATGTTGGGTTTGATGGGAGGTCTCGAGGTCCCTGCCGGAACCAATCTGGGTCCGATCCTGTTCAAGCGGCTTCGAGTTGAAGGCAGCACGCTTCGGTCGCGGGATGAGAACTACCAGAAAAAGCTGCGGGATGATCTGGCCAGTTTTGCACTACCAAAGTTCCTGGATGGGACGTTGAAGGTCCCCATCGAGAAGGTATTCCCTTGGACTGAGATTATCGCAGCCCACCAGTTGTTAGAAGGGAACAGTACGATGGGGAAGGTTATCTGTAGAATCGATTGATCGCAGAGGTGTAGATGATATCAATTCGTCAATTTTAAGCACTCCATGGTTGAGGGATCTTCCATGAACCTGAATTTCGTTTCGAAAAGTTACTCATAAACATATCAACGTACATAGGAGAATTCATGAAGATCATCGTCCATCGTAATCCATCTCATGATCTCACAGATCCTCATTCGTCCATAAGCATCTAGAAATCCAAAAAGCTCCCTGTGAACAACCCAGCGTATGATATTAGCGCAGGTCACAAGTAGCGAAATACTCCATCACCTTAGTCCGCAAAAGTCCATGGCGCCCAAATCCATCCTTAGAAATGAAATTCCACGCTGGTGATCAACAAAGCGGCACTAAACCAGGTCGTCTCTCGGAGTGACGATATTGATCACTCCCGGCGATCCACTCATTCAGATATGCTAGAGTCTGTTTCTCGTAAGCGCGCTGGAGGCAGTCGTCTGACTCTTTGGCTCGCAAGGCTCGAAGCGTTTCTCCACGAGGGGAAATTTTCCGTCGTAAAGCATGGTTGCGCCTTGTGGGCGACGAAGACGAGTTACTATGCGATTCTGGCGGTGATGAGGCAGGTTTCATCCACCAGATGGAAGTTTTTGGTGATAGACTTGAAGGGGGCATCTCCGGCTCATCTGTCGGGAGAGGCGGGAGTGGACGTCCGATCGAACTTGTGGAAGTGGTGCTACAGACACTCGAAGCGCGTGATCTTGTATCGACGTCCGACTCGTACATGTATGATGTACTGCTGTGAACGTGGTTCTTGTAGACTTGGGGAACGGAAGAGATGGGGTTCGACGGTGACGGTGGACTGCCCCAAGGAGTGCTGCCTTCGAAGGATAGGGTGGTTGGTGAAAGTGCTGGATGACAAGAAATCGAGTCGTTCAAGACTTCAGGCCTATGCGCCATGTCGGATGAAGGCATAGTAAAGTACTGGTTCAGACTTGCTCAAAATTCGATAGTATTAACATGAAGGACGAACACGGAATACAGGAAGAATAAATTGAAGAGGCCAGTGCTGTGGCAGGCGACATGCCACCCTATATACGTTGACTCGAAAGATTCCATCTTGGTCTCCATGATTGGTTGTTCCTATGAAGCAAGCAGTTTTGTCGGTGGGCTGGGTGTGATGGAAGGCTGGTGATCTGATCGTCCAGCACAAACCAGCCACCCATTGTGAGAGCAACAGTCAGATCGGTGTGAGATTAGACAAAAAGCATTGAATGTCTAGCGAATCATCTGAGAAGACAAAGGCATTCATGTTTGGCCAATTGATCTCAGCCGCATCTGCATGTCGGCATGGCGGTATAGGCGGGTTGAAAACCCACGATAGGACAAAGGCATCAGCTCCTCTGCTCTTGGGATGCGCAACTCGCAATTGCATGCTAACATGGGATGGGATGGGATGAGCTGAGTTCATGGGTTGTTCTCCGTCCAGGATCAAGCATTAACGGTACGTACCGATGGTGGTCGGTGATGACAAGGAAAAGAATCAAGAAATGGAAGATCCGGAAATCGGCTAAAAGGAGGTTGGGGATCGGGACGAAGATGAATCGCACGGGGGAAGAGCGGGTTGCCGAGTTAGTAGCATTTTTGGCCGCGCCAAATCCACCACGAACGCGTTTTAAACAGACCAAGGGGTAAATTAAACAAATGCTATTGGCCGCTGGACCGAGTTTCGGGTTCCAGTTGTATTCCGTAAGATTCCATTATCTTATTGTTCTAATTTGACATCCGAGTTGATGAGCCGAAGCTTTTCGGACCGCTCCCGGACTTGCTGGGCGACTTGCCACTTATATATTAAATATTCTTGTTTCCCCCGGTTTCATATACCTCTATACAAACTCCTCGTTTAAGTTAATTCTACAAGATGTTCAAGCCAGCGTTGCGACAGGCATCCCGCCAACTGGGCAAGCGATCGTCCGGTCTCGTGCATCCTCCCCTTCGGCACGCAAGCTCCGCAACCGCTTTCGACTGGAAGGATCCATTGAAGGCGAGCGCATTGTTCACGGAGGATGAATTGGCTATCGCTGAGACTGCGGAATCCTACTGTCAAGAGCGGATGTTACCCCGCGTCCTTGGTATTGTCCAACCTTGGCTAGAATCCTTCGATTTCGCTGACCATACTAGATGCATATCGCAATGAGGACTACGATGCCAAGATTCTCGAGGAAATGGGAGAATTGGGCCTTCTGGGAGCTACAATCGAAGGCTACGAGTGCGCGGGCGTCAGCAGCGTCGCGTCCGGTCTGATTACCCGTGCCGTCGAGCGCGTTGACTCCGGTTACCGCTCCGCTATGTCCGTCCAGAGCTCTCTGGTCATGGGTGGGATTCATGAACACGGCACTGAAGAGCTAAAGGAAAAGTTCCTTCCCGGCCTTGCCAAAGGCAAGAAGATCGGGTGCTTTGGCTTGACGGAACCGAACCATGGCTCGGACCCTGGATCGATGGAATCGGTGGCCAAGCCGCATCCCTCCAAGAAGGGGTACTACTCGCTATCCGGATCGAAGACCTGGATCACGAACTCGCCCATCGCAGACGTTTTCCTGGTCTGGGCAAAGTTGCAAGAGACAGGCAAGATTCGGGGTTTCGTGATCGAGAGAGATCAATGCCCTCCGGGAACGCTGGAGACCCCAGCGTTGAAACACAAGAACGGTCTGCGAGCATCCATTACCGGCATGATCCAGATGGATGACTGTCCGGTGCCAGAAGCCAACATGTTTCCCGATATCGAGGGTTTGACAGGACCGTTCAGCTGCTTGAACTCCGCCCGACACGGCATCGCGTGGGGGGTCATGGGTGCGCTTGAAGATTGCATCGACCGGGCGCGGACGTACTCTCTAGACCGGAAACAGTTCAAGGGAAATCCACTGGCCAAGTACCAGTTGATACAGAAGAAGCTGGCGGATGCCTCTACGGATGCCGCGTTCGGAATTCTTGCTGCTGCCCAGGTCGCGCGTCTCAAAGATCAAGGGCTGGCCACGCCCGAAATGATTTCGATGATCAAGAGGCAAAATTGCGACCGAGCCTTGGTGAATGCCCGAGTGTGAGTAAAGCATTGAACCTAAGAAGGCTGTCGAATCTGACATCCCCCAGGCTGCAGGAGATATTTGGCGGCAACGCGGCGAGCGATGAGTATCACATTGGCAGACATGTGGCGAATCTATTCGTCACCCAAACATACGAGGGACAGAGCGATATTCATGGTAAGTCCTCGCGAAGATGTAGTTGGGAATGGTTTGCTAATCGGTGTAACTAGCCCTCATCCTGGGTCGCGCCATCACCGGCGTTCAAGCGTTTTGTTGAGATATAGTGGTCTCATCCGGCTGAGTTGGATTGATGTGAGAGGAGAAGCAGCCGAAATTTCTATGCGGACATGCAGTCGCACAAGGCCGGCCTTCGACCTAGCGGCCGGAAGGAGCTCAATCATCCAGACCGGTCTCCCTTTGCATTACTTCCTGGCCATGATCCGGTCATATATCAATAGCCAACCGTCTGGCCGAGTTTCTGGAAGTCATACCCTGGAAGGTTGCATAGTTGGCGTTGGATTTGTGCGTCGAGCGTCCTGGTTTTCCTTTCCAGCTATCTACCAGCACAGTATATACTCCGTACTGGCATCGTATTGTTTTCAGTGGCGATGATGGACCCTAGCAGCACACCACAAATTAATTTACAATCGGCAAGCACCAAGCTCGAAAGGGAAATGTGAGATGCGTTTCCTTGTCCAACATGGAGCTCGTGGCTATCAAGAATTCGGTTGATATGAATGATTCTCCTCCGTGACCATTGCCGATGAACTGGATAGGGCGCATCATCACCGGGCTGGGCGTCGATGCCTTGTGCCCACTTTGCTCACCACAGGACACTGACCGGGCACACTACATGACCCGAACCAGCGTGAGGCTCTCTAGTCCAATTAGCACTCAGCAGCTGTACCCTGAGGCCTGAGGGCCATTCATCGTTCATGTTCCACCCATATCTGATGGTTGATGGCTCCAATGATGCCTGATGTTTGGCGGTTGGCACGATCCGAACTGATGGACCCTTTCTTGCTCTTGGACATCAGGATACCGACCTGGATATGAAGAGGCATCTTAAGTAACATCACACTCCGATTTCCGATGGTTCATATTCCATGTTTCTGAGCGACAGCGAGAGTGAAAGCAGAGGGACGGTTTGAGGCTGTGAGGACGAGAGACCCAGGAGGGAGGGGTTGATGTGAACCAGACGACGTCACCAGGCGTGTTTTCCTTGCTTGGTTCATTATTCAATAATATTCATAACAATCATAGAAATCTCACCCCTAATACCCCCTATTTCCGGCACTCCCTCCCCCCTCTCTTTCTCTCTTGTCTCTGACGGTCTTCACTCTCTCTCCCTTGAGTCACTTCACACATATGAGTCTCCCTCTCTCCCCTAATGCACCATCTCTTTTCAAATGCTACAGAAGTATTATCAAGTGTCATTGTTCCGGCCCCCGAACCCTGTCTATCCCTCCTCCCCAAGGTTCAAACTGCTGTCTGCTGTGCATTCCTGTCACCACCCCTGACCAGCCACTCGCCGGCACGCATCCTGATTACATGACTTCCCCCCCCCCTCCCCTCCCCTCCCAAGTCCAAGCCCACTTCTCACAGCGCTGATTCCGATCCAGCCTTGCTTGCCCTCTAACTTGTGCCTCATATCCACCTGACCTCGCACCTTTTTCTGTCCTACCTCATTTTCGCCTTACCTTTTTATATTACCTGCTGCTTGCGCCGATTATTCGCCCCGCCTTGCGCGAGCATCCGATCCCATTAGCCTACCTGTAGTCGTCTGAAATTGGTGCGCAGTCAACGTTGCCGATCTCTCCGGATATACTTGAACAAGTGTGATTTCGAAGCGATCCGAACCCAACCGGAAACCCAAGCCTAACATAAGGGTGCAAATCGCTTGGGTCGAAGTGCCTCACCTCTTACGTCGGAGCCTCCTTCACCATGTCTACCATCGAGCGGGACCGTTACTACGAATATGACCGCGACTACGATCGTCGCGACCGTGATTGGGATCGTGACCGGAGCTGGGACACAAGATCCCACCGAGACGATGGCGGCCGTCATTACACGACCGTCACAAAGTACCGAGTCCCCGATCACTCGCACGACGACACTCGTGAAGAGGAAGAGATTCGCATCACTCGGCGGGAATCAGACCGAGATGACCGCCGTGACGACGACCCACGCGCTTCTGTGCGCTCCTTCCGCTATGTGGAACGAGATATCGAACGCGACGAGATTCCCCGTGAGAGAGAGCGCGAGAGGCGCGATGTGACGAAAATCCGCGTCGAGCGGGATCGTAGCAGGTCGTCGTCGTCGGAACGAGTGAAAGAGTTCCGCTTCGAACGCGATCCCGATCGGCTCCACGACTCGCCCTACGACCTTCAACGATACTCCAAGTCCACCGAATACTTCTCCCGCCCCGAGCCTCCTCCACAACCCATCGTCATCCGCCAGTCGGAACCGCAACCGATCATCATCCAAGAAACTCGACCTCAGCAAATCATTGTAAAGAGAGATGAGCCATACGAGATGATCGAGCGATCGGAGGCGGTGGATGACCGGCAAATGGCACGACGCGAACCTCGCCGAGAGGAAGATTATTATTATGAGCGCACCACTCGTGAAGTCGACAGAGGCCCGCGTGAGTCATATGTCGAAGAGCGAGGGCGTAGACGGGACCGATCCCATAGCAGTGATGACGTTGTGATCGTTCGACGAGAAGAATCATGGGACAGTGAAAGCCCTCATCGAAAACGTCATTGGGTTGAAGGCGCCGCGGCTGGGCTTGGTGCTGCAGCGTTGGTCCGCCATCATCGCAAGAAGAAAGGTGGCGAAGCAGGCTCTCGTGCAGGCCAAATGCTTGGCTACGGCGTTGCGGGTGCGGTTGGTGCAGAAGCTTTGAATCGAGCTCGCAGCCATATGCGGTCTCGATCTCGGTCTTGGGATGGACCGCGTAGTCATCATCACCATCACCGTCACCGTAGCCTTTCTCGAGGGAAGACGTTGGCGGCGGTCGGTGGTCTTGCGGCCATCGGAGCGCTTGCATACGCGGCGACACGTAACAACAATAACAAGACTGACGAACGTCGAAGCCGTTCTCGTCGTCGTCGTGCATCGGTCACAGAGGATGAGTCACCTCGAAGCCGATCCACCAGCAAACATATGGACCCGGAACACCGGAACCGGCGTGTTGCTCAGGCCGGACTGGTTGGTGCAGGGTTGGCGGCTCTCGCCGAACGTAAGCGGAGCCGCTCTCGTAAGGGGCGATCACGAAGCAAGAGCAGGGTTCGGCAAGGCATTCCTGTCGTCCTTGGTGGGCTTGGAAGTGCGGCAGCAGCGGGTCTCTATGAGAAAGTGAGACAGCGCAAGGAGGCGAAGGCGTCCCGATCTCGGTCTCGCTCGGTCTCACGAACCCGATCACTGTCCCGGTCAAGATCAAGATCTAGGTCGGTATTCTCCGCACCCGCAGGCGCAACGGCGAGTGACGGGAATCTTATAGAATACGGCGGTGATCCGATTGTGGTCCATTCCGATCGTAGTCGACCTGAATCTCGGGGTTCGTCGAGGTCAAGCTCCGGTCATCGACATGGGAGAAAACGATCGAAAAGTCGCGGTATGGGCAAGGCTGCGCTTGCAGCCGGGGCAGCCGGGGCAGCAGGTTTCGCTGCGCATGAAGCCACGAAGCGGAGAGAGCGAAAGAAGGCAGAAAAAGAGCGCGATCGTACGTATTCGCATGGCGATGCAAATCAGGAGCTAATAATTTCTCTAGGCCAACGTGACGACGATACGGTCTCAAGCGGAACATTCTCCCCCCCGAATGAATATCAAGAGCCTCCTCCTGGACCTTATTACCCTCATAGCAATGAATTTGCCCCTCCACCACCAGGTACAGGGGCTCCGTATCCTCAACACATACCCAATGCGGCGCCGCAATACCCACCGCCAAATCCCGGCTTTGGAGAACCAGCTTACGGAAACCAGCCGCCATATAATCCTGCAGACTATGGTCCACCTGGGGTCAATCTCCCGCCTCAGGATCCATATCCGGCACCGCAACAGCCTCCATATAATCAAGCGCCAGGGTATCGAGGTCCTGAAAATGTGAGTGCCACACCCGACTCCATGCATTCCGTCACTGGTGGGTGCAATTGTCCTGCACTCCAACCGCCGTGACAATCCATACTGATCCGGTCATATAGATGGTTTAGCAGCCTTAAATGTGGACATGCCGACGGGCGGGACCACGCCTCGTGCAACGTCGCCATCCAAAGAAAAAACGGTCCAGTTCGATCTACCCCCATCTGCTGATACCACTCCCGACGCGGTGAATCCGCGGAAGCGACGCGGCGCCAACGACAGCGATTACGACGAGTCCGCTACCGAGACGGGATACCGACACCGCAGCGATGACGCACAGGCAAAACGGACGCGGTCTCGGTCGCCTGCTTCGGACTCGGATGAGACAGTCGATCTGCCGCCAAGGTTCGACTCGGATGGCCAACGGAAGCCTGAGGGTGGTGAAGATTCGTTTGGGGACTTACTATCGGGCAGAGGAAGGGCAGGTAAGGTATTTCATAGGTTAACGGAGAATCTGCTAATGGGAGGGAATTCCCATTCCGGCTCACGACGACGATGATGATGACTTTCACGGCGATCCGGATGTGTTTACGTTGTTTACCAATATACGGAATAATATTTTCTTGCTTTTCCTTTTCCTCTAAAGATCTTGTACATGACCCTGTGTTCAGGCATGGATGTACCGGTCGATGGCGATGATAATAATACCATATCTTCAGTTTGGGGTACATACCTAATATTTTCACACACCTGGGGTACCTAGAGCCCTTCACCTGCCATGTTTCCGCGCTCTGCAGGACCAGAGCAGCTGCTCATCTGTGTCCAGAATGGCCTGGCTTCATTATGGCTATCACGGCATTTCGATAGCAGGCAGCAGGTGATGAGTCACGCAGCACCAGATACTGTATTAACCGTATGGCGTATGCACAGCACAGACACCATCACCCCGCGCGCCTCGTCACTTGTCCATCTTCCGCATATCCTCCATCTTCCCCAAACCAACCATCATCCAATCATAACAGTATTAATTACTACGGATACCAGGGTAGGTCCTTCGTCACCCGTCGCAGTGACTCCGTTGTCTTGGAAACTTATTGAGGATTTTGGAGGCCGTTCACTAAATCCACTCACTGGCCGCCTTGGCCGGGGATGTTTATCCAATCCACCAGTCGAATAAGATCGGCTTGAATCTGTATTATACTTCCAGGCTGACACGTCCGCTCTCTCGGCCGGAACGCATTTCGATTCTCGACTGCAACTCGTCCAGGCGCCGTCCAACCCCAGAAATCTGCGACCGTGAGTCGCATGCCTTCACATCGTAGTCCAATCATACCTCGAAGACTAGTTCGCGGCAAGCTTCCGCGCTCCAGTCCACCATAACGGTATTAGCCCTGCAGTAAACATCCCGCATCCTTGAAAGTTGAAACACTCCTGCAGGGCAGAGGAGAGAGGCATCTTGCCCATCTGGAGGCAGCAAAAATCTACGCCCTCCAAATCTTTCCGCTTCTTCTTCATTCTGTGTAGCATCCCTTTCGTTTCAGTTCTGTTAAATACCCAGCTCCCCGCTGTCAACCAGTTCGTTGGACCTTCAAGTTTGAGCGTTGAAACAGGTCACTCAGTGGAAACCGACCTTCCGTTGTCGATAGATCACATTCTAAGCTTGGTTTTCCCGTGCGACCTGTCAATCGATGCCAATTGCTCGCGAAAGAATTCCGTTCTTAATGGAACGTTACGAATGCAAGCTGGAGATTTATGTACTTCACCGTAGACCGACCCTCGAATCTCATGAAGACTCGCTGACCCGTATCTGCGAATACTAGAAAGCAAACTAATCCGATATACGAATTCCACGCATCGCTTTCTCATGCTGAAAGTCGAATCCGCTTGGTGGCAGTCCTTAGCCGCCCATGGCGGCGTTCGCCCGTCACCCTTCGTCCGATCCTAGGCAATCAGAACTTCACGATACACCTGTGAGGCATGCATCGCTGCTCCCTCAAGGGCCATGCAATTATCGAGACATCAACGCTGGCCCCAAAGCTCCCGCGTGTGGTTGTAGGCGCTTCTGGAGCAATGGAGGACCGCAGCATGCGTCTGGCAGCGAAGGACCGAGCAAGCAGTCACAAGGCGAGACATGGTGCGCTTGCCGACATCATGCATGCTTCCATGATACCTCCGAACGGAGTCCACTTCACAAGAACGCTGCCGGCCAGTCCAATCCGGTCGGCAGTCCGCATTTAAAGCCACCCGAGCGCTCGCCGATCTACGTGCAGCTACAACCGTCAAAGGGAGATGGAAGCCTACAGCTGATGGTCGGCTCGCAGGTGGTGAGTGTTCTGGGACTCGACTCGAATCGACGACAGGTCTCGATCCCTAGTACCCAAAATACCGGACGCTATCGGACATCGCAGAGCAATGCCACTGAGAGTCTGTACGGGCGGAAAGACGCACTTGCAAAGGACGATGCTGCCTCTAGGATATCGCAAGGAAGTCGTAACACTTCGCTCTACTCCGAGTTCCCCCCGATCCCGCCAGAATACCTCCTCAACTCCGACGAGTTACGACCTGCTAGTCAGATGGGATTCCCCCCGAACGATCTCGCGAGCGAACGGCGTATTCTTTCCAGCTCACGAAACATCGCTGCAAATCAAGGCTTGGGGTTGATGATTCCAGGGGCTCTACATGGAACTCCAACACCGACTGTTCCTGACTCGCCTGTGCCTTCCACGAATCATTTGTCTGCCGATGGGAGAACTTTAGATCTTGGACTTGATCCAGCCTTGATGCAGGATGCTATTGGCCCCACGCAAGTGCTTCCGTCTTTCGATGTTACGACAGCTCTTCCGGACATCGACTGGGATGGAGTCATCCAGGACGCGGCGGATCTCGCGACCACAGGCAATACCAATACCCCGGACTTAACCAACTTTCTTCAGACGCTCCAGGAAGCCAAAACGGTTGCCGCAACGTTATCTGAAAATACTTGCCAGACTAGTCCGCCAGGCCATCAGACAGACACCAAGGCTGCATCTGGATCTCAGCCGTTGCACAGTCAGTCATTCCAGGCTGCCGTAAAACGACTGCCCTCGCTTCTTCTCCAGCTCTCTCCATTGCTGAGCTCCCTCGACGACCATATCAAGAAATACCCCAGCATCTCCACGTCGCTTACGAGCCTCAAGAACCGAGTGGAAGCGCTCGAGACGACGTCGTTCTCCGTGGTCCATCCGGAAGAAGTCGAGGAAAAATTCGACCAATTTGACTCACGCCTTCTCGAAATCGAGAATAAGCAGGACGACCATGACCGGAGACTGGTTTCGCTCGATGTCGAACATGATCAGCAGCTTTGGCAAAGAGCGAGCAATAATGGCTCAACCGGGTCAGCATTGGTATCTTTCACAAGTTCTGCTGCGATGGATGCAGCCGAAACCGAGGAGAAACTCCGTGATGTCGAAGACCGTCTCCAGATTCTTGAGACGTCAGCTCCCCCTTCTTTCGAAGCCCCATGGGAAATCGAAGTAGTCTTCCTGCCCTGGGGCCAAGATCTAAGAGGGGTCTGGGCTGCTGCTCGAGACTTCAAGCAGCATACCGCGAATACCACACAAGAATCGGAGGAATGGGCCCAATCTCGGGGTTTGCGATCGACCAGTCGCATCTCATCCCTCCACGAGCCGAAGTCAAGTGGATGGAGCAGTCAAGCGATCCAAGGCTGGGTCGAGGGTGAAGGCGAGTTGCTATATGGAAAAGCTTGCAACACCAGCGGAATCGTATACAAGCGCCTTCGGAGTCGAGGCCTGATTTGCGATGTCGTTCTTACCAGTCCTGGAGCTCGCGAAGTCTCAACTGCCATCGAGAAGGCTCTCGGTGATGTCTTGATCGCAATTGCAGGCAAAGGTCCCTTTGACGGTGAAGCGCGAGAAGCCCGTGGCCAGGATGAAACACTTGGACTGCTCGCAAAGACCATCCCTTTGCGCAAGATTCACAGGTCCTCACGACTACGTTTCCTCTCGCCTGGGGAAATGGTCACATCCGCCCTTTGGACAGCCGAATTCCTAGCTTCCGGCATCATGATGCGTGGATCTGGCAAGAAACGCTTATTTGTGACTCATAACGCTGCCTATCGCCAAGACAAGGAAGATCAAGCTGGTGGGTGGACATGGCAACAGCTTCGGGAGCTTCCTCGTATATACCAAAACGAGGAGCTCCAAAACGAGGAGCTCGCGCAACACGAAGACGAGGCCTCAGTCGGGCATGTCGCAGAGGCAGACGCGAAGGAGGCGTGCTGGGCATATCACCCGAGTCTTGATCCCGTTCCGAGCAACCAGAGTTCATTTGCTTCCCATGCGTCGGGGTCGTTCTCCCACCGGCCTAACAGCAGCCACAACGACCAGTACAGTGTGGAAATTGATGAAGGGAAATCCAGCATGCTCTATCCTCAACCAGAGAGACTCCGGTCTTCGAAGGAAACCGGCATGTCTGAAGATGTACAAGGAGTCTTCCATCCAATCACCCCGATCTCAGAGTTCCCTCCCTTGACCACACCCAGAGTCCTGCGAACCGTCTCCGATCCACTTGCGGTCAATTCTCACCTCCAGCAACCCGAACGTCGGATCGCCTCTTTCGGTGAAGCTGGACCCCCGACTCTCAAGACGTCTGGAATAGCGCGACCATCATCCCAGCTCTCCCCTCTCAAGCGTGGAAAAGCCAAGCGCCGTCGTCTAGAGGGAGCGCTTGGTGATGATTTCGCCATGTTAGACCCGATCGAACCTCCCAGTTCTCCCTTCCAATTTGCTCAACAGCCCGATTATGCCATGCCTTCGCGTCCCTCTCGTCATAGCCGTGCAGATTCTACCGGCTTTTCCGGCGCTGCCTGGGCTCCAACCCCTGCCCGCTCACATGACCCTGGCCCCGAGGCGTCGGACGATTTTGCATATGAATTTGACGATCCGAAGGACCTCTCTGGAAATCCCGACGAACCTGCTCACCCACCTGTCAGGCCTTCCACGTCCGGCTCCGTCTCGACCGTCCCGGTGGCAGTGCTCGCGAGCACGCCAGGCCAATACACCCGGGGCTATGCACCACGCAGCGCAGTGAGAGGACAAACGCGGATCAGCGGAAGCAGCGGTGGGAATCGCCGGAGGAGTATCAGGAGCATTACTCCATGTGCTTATGCTACTCCGTTCTCGGGGCCAGGAGGTGGGTATTTGCGGAGGGGAAGTGGGAGTGCTATCGGGAGTAATAGCGGCGGAGGGAGTATTAACCAGGGTATTGCAGCTTACGGTGGAAACGACTGGGCCATTGATCCAAGTGAATTGGGTTTGATGTCCGTAGACGATTTTGAGTACGAGTTTGGAGATGATGATGGGGATGACGATGAAGACGATGATCGAGAAGAGCAAGCGTTAAGGCTGAGCGACGTTGAAGGACTTGAAAGGGACGAAGATGACGGGGACGAGGAGGTTTGGGAAGGGGTAGCAGAGGATGCAGATACCGATCAAATTGAGGGCGAAGGAGAACAGAGAGCGTCGCCCCATCGACGGCGTTGAAAGGGGCGATGGGAAACTATAGGGCTGATAAGGCACTCACCGGACAGACAGGGAATTGTTGCCATTCAATCGAGCGTTCCTATTTCCCCTCTATCTGTACCATGAAACTACTATGTACTGTGCTCCGGGTTTGGTTTATGGAGTCTAGGTGCTTTGCGATAGGCAAGGCGACATAATTACCGGTCCAGCAGGTCATCTTATGAGACCGTTATAGAACTACTGCAAGATAGACGGTGGTCAATATCAATACGGAAGATACTCGCCATAGACGATTTCTCATATAATATAATGTACAATTCAAGATCAATTGACATTGGGAAACATTCCTACCAGCCAGACTTGCTCAATTCGTTTGGCGTTTCGTTTTGGACATTTGTAGCGAACCCAACCTCGCTTCTGCTCGAGTTCAACCCCAATCCTTGCCCTTGATCTACTGGAAGTGATCTGGGCCCCGGTGAAAGGACTAAAACGAGGGACAACACCAGCGGTTCCCTCTCAAGTTGATAGCCATACCTCTTTCCAAACGATTAATCTCGATGGGTCTGCCATGTCATTTGTCATGCAATATAACTTTCAAAGCTAAGATTAACCTTAATTTCAAGCTTGCTTTGGGTCGTTTGTGAACCCCAATGAAGAGATTGTCAAGGGTGTTAAATTATGTCTCCTAATCAATCGTGCAGACCAAACTGAGGATCTGAAAATCGAACCAACTTGATTGAGGTCTTTCAGACCTGCGTCGCACACATAACGACGAGACAGGCTTTGATAAAGTGGAAATTGCGGTAGAACAACAGGATGACATGAACGACAAATACCAAGGAGACATTATGAGCTCAATACATCACCGAAAGGCGCAAGTTGACGCCCTAATTTGCGTACATTGGCTTCGACTATTTGCCAAATCGGTCAAATTCTGTCAAATTCTGTCCAGGTTACGTATGGCAGGTAAGCATTTTACCGTTTCGATGGACATTGGCTAAGTATTTTGCTCCAGTGCCATGTTCTGAGCTGTGAACTCTACCTGCCATCAACCCGAGGTACAATGGAATCAAAACAACTGTGTCGTCGATTGAGCAATTTCATAACTCGTGTGGAGACTGAGAGGAGAAAACATCATGTATGAATGGGTTGAGATCGTGCAGGGACAATATATCCTTGGTCCTAAAACAGTTTGCTCGGAATGACGCTCTGAGGTTTGAAAGCAAGGCCAGGGATCCTATATTAATATGCAATGATCTTACTATAGAGAAATTGGACTTGAAGCCATCGAGAAAGAGAACAATGTCCACCCTGACAACGAAGCGCAATATGGCCCGACCCGAACCCAGGGAACAGTCAACAATCAACAATCAACATGCAGATTGGAAAACTCGCACAGGGACAAGGGTGACGGGTGAAGGGAGATACCAATTACGAATGATCAACGAGAATGAAAAAAGAAGCTAACTTGTAGATGTTCTTCGTAGGACTAGCAGTTTCGTATAGGCAGCTGGACTTCAGGCACCTCGACAAGAACCTTCAGGCTATACTTCCCAGGGATGACTTGCCCCACGGCCCTCGGATCTCGTTCGATTTCCCTTTGGTTTCATCATCCATATTCTCTGGGACATCGCGCAGGGCGATGCTGCGACCTGAGGCTTGAGAGTGAGGCATGCCAGTTTGGCACGCCACCCTCGGTAGTGGTCGTATTGCAATGAGATTAGCAAACACCACATGCCACAGGGAACAGGGAACCCCATTCATTATTGTGCTCGAATTCCCGGATCGGATGCTCTCCCATATTAAAAATGCGAAGCAATTGCGCATTCTTGTTGTCTCGCCGTCCCCCCTCCCTACCTAGCCAAGGCTTGCTGAATGCTGAGGCCCTGAGATGCTGCCCTGTTCCTGCACGACCGGTGCCAATCTGCCAACCCATCCATTAGTTCGCACCGACAAAAGCGACACGGAGACCGATGCGTTGACGGAGAGTGGCTTGTTGATAGGTGGCCCCGATTTGAGGCGATTTGAGGTATTATCGAGTTTCTCTTCATCCGACTGCTGGTCTCGTCCTAGAACCGAGGAGTAAGTTCGCAATGGTCACGGAGATTTGAACACTGAACAGTGCGCACCCAAGCCGCCATATTAATATTGAACCTCTGGCGTGTGGGGCAGACGGGCAGTCGTATGATTAAGGTAATAAGGTGTGTGAACAGTGTGATGCCCATCGCAGCCGAGATGCGGAAATGAGTTTATGCTTAATGAGCTTATCTGGCCCCTGGCTGAACCCCGCCCGTCCGCCCGTCAAACCCCCCAGTTTTTGGTCGACCAAGATAGTAAGATCTTCGGAAGTTCGAAGCGAAAAGTGCGGTACACTGGTGCCCTTGGTGCCCTTAGTGCCCTAACATGCCCTAAATCTCTGAATGGGCAATGAATGGCGGATCGGTGATCGTGCTTCGGATGGAATGCCAAATGCCTTCTTCCGCTATTCCGTGGCGACCGTGAACGGTCTCTGGCGGTCGGCTTTTCCTGCTGAGTTCTGAGAACCGAAGACTCCAAGACGCTAAGAAGCGATTGTGCAGCTTGGCTTCAATCTATCCCAAATGCGAAATGCCAAACCCTTGCTTGGACTTTGAAGGTCTGTCTTGAAGGTGCATGCCGCATGGCTTGGAGGGGGGGTGTTGTTTCACGAAAGGAATCAGGAAGAAGCTTTTTGGATTCATTCCTCGGTATCAGTACGATTCTGTGGACTTCGGATCGAGGAATACATACGATCTTATTCCCCTTCTGCTTTGGGACTACTGTGTAGAGACAAAGATGGAGCGATCTCCATACCTCCTCATCCCCTGCTTTCAGGCCTGGGATCATTCATGGGAAAAGCTCGGCGCCTTGTCCATGGCGGTTCGTCATCGGCTGATCTGAAATAGGAATTGGTCCGAAGACCCGTTTCTTCATTCCTGCCAAAGTTGGCTCCTGTCAGCTTCTGTTATCTGAGCTCCGAAAGCCCTTCAGGCTCCAGTGAAACCAAACATATCAATCATCACTCATCAATATTCTGACCGGATATGAATCGGGCGTAAGCCAGGGTCGAGACGATTGGAATAGTCCAACCAGGTCTAGGCCTTGCCATCCTCCCTCATGCTCAAAATAGGTACGCGATGGCGCTCGGAAGTTCAATAGCCCGGATGATCCGTAGACCGTAACTTGATGGACGACCTTGTCCATGCCTTTCTGGACGCCAGCGCTGGTCATACATGCATATTGATCGTGCACTAAACCACTTCCGCTAAGCGGTGAGAAGAGGCTGGAATAGCAAACACGAATTTAGCCAGAAATTACGGCTCTTATACGCCGGTTGACGCCATGGGTGGATTGGCTCTCATTGACTGCTTGCCAGCCGCAAGCCCAAGCCTCAGTGTACATTGTGCCACAAGGTTGGATACGACGAATCATGTCCGATGGAGTGGACAGTTGGACATGGATGGTCTGATGATGAGGCAGGTTGAGCGAAACCTCCGGTAAGGCAGATCCCCTCCGAATGGACATGCATTAAATATTGGAGGAAAGCAAGAGCCCAGACGAAGCATGTTCCAGTTCGTGGTCATACAAAGAATGAATGCGGAGTAATCAGTTCGTATTTCGTAACCGAATTGCCATATCTGTCTCCATCACTACTTTCATCTTACACCGAGCTGATATTGAATGAAGCACAATCCCCCCTGTTCTTGTCGTCTTGATGACGGCGCGTCAATGGTCAAGACTCAGCAGTGAAAATCTCTCACTGCGGAAGGCTGCGGAAATGATGGGCTAAGAGGACGACGTGGCTTTTGAGAGTTTTTGGACATTTGAGTTTCGACACATGGATGATGGTCGAGGCGGAGACTAGATCCACTATCAAGAGACCAGGACTTGGCTTGAGGCTTGGAGAGTGTTAAAGGTGCAGAAGCGTACACACTATTTGTCGTAGTGCCGTTTAAAGTTGCTAGTATCGTTGCACTGCCACGAAGTGACACAGCAAGGCGTGAGCAAGCGCATGGCAGTCAGTCATCATCTAATCGAAGACCACTGGTACCGATTGATACCTGACACGGTAGGAGGACCTGTAGTCTGTGGACTGTGACTGTAGTTGTACCAACCAGCCGATTCACGCCTGACCGTACAGTGTACACTGTACAGTGTACTACCATCTGAATTGGTGAATCCTTGTCACTCAAGTATGAGTTAATAATATGAGTGTTCTGTGTATTTAGTATTAGGGTGTACGAGATGAACGGGCGGGGCGGAGGAGAAAATACAGTTAAGGTGCAGATTTTGCGTTCGACGCCAACAAAAAGCTTGTCCAGGCACCTTACTTTCCCACTTCCCAGTCGTGCCCAGTTGCGGAATAGGCGCTAGTGACCTCCGTCCCGCAACTCGGCACTCAAAATGAATGATGGACTATTTCCATCCTAGTGATTGGAGACAAGAGGAGCCAAGACTAGATAATGAGTGGATGGACGGTGGAAGACCGGTAGACCACCCCCCATCATCGCGCTCTGGCTCTCCCTCTCTGTCCCTCCGTAGTGACTGTCCCCCTGCACTGCCGAATAAGACACTTCGCCCCAGTCTTCCTCTTATCCTGCTATTAAGATACCATATTGGGTACTACTCCAACCCATATCCCTATAGGATTTTCTATTGCCTGTATCTAATGTATCTCATCCCCAGGTCCCATCTTCTTTCCACTTATTCCTTGCATCGACGGGTCTTTGATCGCTCTCCTCCATCTCCTGATATCTAAATATCCCATTCGATACGCCCACCGCTTACGACATCGACTCCGTACACCACCCTCACCTAGATCTTTCGATGAAATGCGCATCGACTTCGAGTGCGCATTTCCTATCCTTATCAAGACTATAACCGGTGTTACTCCTTGAACCGCGATCTCGGAATCTACCGTCCCATCATCACTTGATCCACACCAGGTCTCCTCCTTCGTTCGGTTGTTAGAATCTCTATTGCAACAACAATACAGGACCGCTACCCTCTACTTCAGTTGACAGGTCAAAGAAGGTAATACACCCATCGTCTACTGTTCCCATAACACAGTGGCCTTGGGGACCCACAGCCAAGGTGCTGAATTCTATTTCACAACCCCATCGTTACGCGACGTCCAAGTTGTGCTTTGCCACACATTCACTATACCCAACCTTTCACTAACACAATTCCTATAGAGTCGATGTCTTCATACAGGCATTGAAGTCATCACCCGCTTGACCGAACAATCATAACGATTCGACCGCATCTTATTTCACCATCATACACGCGCCACAGACGACCGCCATGGAGACCTACCACGGACATGTGCGGACACCTCAAGATGCGATAATCCTCTTTGAGGCTTGCCGACTAGGATTGTTGCCCCGAGTTCAGCGAAGATTATCGGAGAAAGAGCGCCAACAGATCAAGTCCGGATCTGTGTTCGTCTGGGATGAGCGGGAAGCGGGTATGCGCCGATGGACCGATGGAAAATCATGGAGCGCCAGCCGAGTTTCCGGTAGTTTCCTCACATACCGAGAGATGGAGGGCAAAAGAGGCGGGAACGGATATACGGGCAGCCATCCTCCTCGAAGAACGGGAAGGACAAGTCCAGAGGAACCGAAGAACGGCGAATCCGAAGATCACGATCCGGATGAGGGACCGGATGGATATCGCTACAAGCCCGATGGGTTGATGAAACAATCGTTTAGCCTCACGACGAACAGCGGACAGCATTTGCATCTCATCAGCTATTACTCCCGATCACAACCCACAGCTCAACCCCTCAAACAACCATCTAGCGATCCGGCTTTACGAACCATCCGACCGCAAAAGGGCATGTACCCAGAGGCTTCCGTCAGCGAGACTCCAAACATGCCCGCAGTAACGCGAGGGCCAATGCCTGGGTCGCCTTACGCACAAACTCATCCACACATGGGCATGGGCTCACCATACGGTCATCCGCCTCCAGGCTTGATTCAGGTCTACGCGCCCCCCGGTTGGGCGGGAAGTCCAGGCGGGACCCCTCCAACACAGTACGCCATCTTCCACCCCGGACCTCATCATTCCCCCGTCTCGATCGCACAGTTCTACGGACATCCATACCATCCTCAAGGACCCACACAGTTCGATCGACCGCCTCCTCCCCTCGCGAATCCTTCCCTTCCACCCCCAACTCCTAGCACGATGGCTCCCCAACCCAATGGTCACGCAGCCTTGTCTTCAGATTCATATCTCCCCCACTACCGAACCTCCGCGTCGCCCATGGCTGGTGCTCCGGGTGGGCCAGGGCCTGCACAGAACCCCTACGGCACCATGGAACGGCGCCCTGAACTTCCAGCGTCGAGTACGCACGCCCATGCTCCAGCGGTGAGCGCCGCTTCCAACGGGACTACAAATAACCACAAGCCGCTCACTCCGCCACCGCCACCATCATCGACCAACGGTCCGATTCCTACAAAGGCGGTTTCCACCGCGGCCGCCGAATCACTGGCGCTTCCCTCTCCGTCCAATACATCGACCACCAACGGAGCAGTGGCCCCGACGAAAACCATCCCCAGCATCGGGGCGCTGATCAACGGGCAGATGCCCGAGGTGACGAACGGTGCCGATGCGAAGAGCGATCACGGAGGCGGGAGTCGCGCGGGGAGCAAGAGTCCGAACAACAGCGCGCAACGGTTAGGATCGAGGGATATGTCGTTCCTCGGGGCAGGCAATGGCTTTGGGGAGGATACTAGAGCGCTGAGGAAGTTAGACGGTGCTTTCAAATCGTGAAAATCGTAGGGGATCGTGGTGCCGAACCCTTTTATCGCAATCGAAGACGACTCGTCGGCTCGGCGAATTCTACTGATGTTCGAATACGACTGTTATGGAGGGCTGT
Organism: Eremomyces bilateralis CBS 781.70; assembly: GCF_010015585.1. Lineage (NCBI taxonomy): Eukaryota > Fungi > Ascomycota > Dothideomycetes > Eremomycetales > Eremomycetaceae > Eremomyces > Eremomyces bilateralis. The sequence continues at coordinate 102,424 of NW_022985094.1, read as the reverse complement.
TTCTTTTCCATCTGCTTTATCGTTCATCTCTTCTCTATTCTGTTTTCGTTTCTTTTCCTACGCATCTGGGGTCGGTATCTTCCCCGTCACACCAGCCTTTCGCTTTGCCAGGGCCAAATGGGTTGACGGGATTGGAGTTGGTTTCTGTTTCCATTATCACTGCATCTTTACGGCGTTTGTAAGGGATGGAATGGGACATCGTGGAGTGGCCGCCGTCAACATGGTTAAAGCATCTTAATTTGCTTTCGGAGTTTGAGGGCGACATTCTACAACCTTCGGGACCGTGGATGTATGTATACCGTTAGCGAGCATTAGTGGCCGAATATGCGATGCCCTCTGTGGTATCATAAATGATTTTTGCGGATATTCTTGCTCTGATTTCTCGAGGCACCGATGTCCACATTCACAACGGGCCAGCGATGTTGAGTAAACGGTAGACATTCAAGGCGGTCATGTTTATGAATCGTCTATGCAGAAGAAATCTTACACCATGCCACAGGCAATGCCCTTAGATGTATCGTCCGTCTAGCCATACAGTGTACAGATTGCACCATATTCGCTCCTGAGTTCCCAAGCGCATGCGATATAACAACCGGTCGCCTGGCACGCGCCAAAAAGCCGCTTCAAGTCTTGATCCCGACGGTCCCGGATTCTATATTGGGACGGTTCGACACTCTCGATTCTTCCGATGTTCGTCACCCAGCCGCTTCCATGCTTCGCTCCATCCCTCCCGGGATCTACAACTTCGCATCCTCTTTCACGGTTCCGACCAGCAGCTTGGGTCCGTACTTCTTCAGGACGCTCTCGTTGTGGTACTGTGGTTCAGCACCGTCAGTCGACGCTCTAGAGTGGAGAACGGGTCTCGACCCCGGAGGATTCCGCGATGGACGGCTTACCTTCCAGAACTGCTTGCTGGCATCCTTTCCTCCCATGCGCTTCAGGATCTTGGCGCCACCGGGATGCTCGTCCTTGAACTTGGACACGGTGTAGACATTGTTATCGATGATGAGATACATGCCCTTCTCCTCCGTGGCATGGTCGGCCACGTCCTTCTTGGAGAAAGTCTGAGACATGTTGATTTCGTCGGAGATCGGACTATTAGTTGGTACTCGAGAGGAAGGGTTTGAGGACTGGGAGGGAGTTGGATTCGGCGTGCGGTAAGAACAGAGAAAGGAACAGATGGACAAAAGTGATGCTAGGTGTCCGATCGGCTACGTTCTATCTAATATATCACGGCGTCGGCTTCTGGGAAAAGATCAAGCGGCGCGTGGGCCAGCATGTTGCCAACTTGCCATCGAATACCGAGGTTCGGGCTTGGGGGAGATGTCATCCGATTGTAGGGGCTGTGATTGGTCAATTAGGCTACGGGGCTATGGAATCGTATGACTTGGTCAGTTGGGTACGAAGATGGTTGATCATCGAAGCACGAGAACGACGAAGGAATGATATTTACGAAGTCTCCAAATGGAGGGAATTCCATTCCACTGTCCCAGGCTGGAGGTTGTCGTTCAGGTTACTATTCATGATCCATCAGATCCTCGTGCTGTGCCACATGTTGAGCCGAGTCACGTGCTGGTGGAGTCGCTGGCTACCACGTGATCACCCGGTAGCGAAGTACGAACGAACTTCAAGCACAAGACGATAACATCACACTACTACCGCGGTATTCTATCTCGCCCATCCGCCGGACTGTATGCTTCGGATCACCAAGCTACGTTCTTCCGGGCGAAGGTACATATGCGACCCTGAAGGTCGAGATGTACCAATCTAACCAGACGATGAGGTGTGTGAGGTGTGGCGCAGGTTCCACGACGCGTTTTCGGCTCCCAACCAATTCCTCCAACAAAACATTGTCTGGGCTCTGGAAAGCCGGAACAACCACATACGTACCATGCTCACCTAGCTCTGATTCGCCGATCGGAGGGGACAGTACGGTGGATGGCCCATTCTCCCAGCAGAGCAAGTCTCGATAGAGGGCTTATGGTAATCAACTTGAGGATCCACTAGGTATATCGTCAGCAAACCAACAAAAGTTTCTCCAAGTTGTTGACTGATTTGGTTGTTCCCCAACCATGTACCGACGTTTCGAGCGCCGCACAGTTGGGACTTGGGTCGCAGAAAGCATGTCCCCGCTTCCGGCGATAGTCTCTGCAAGGCCTTTAATGGGCTATTTGAAAACAATCGATGCGGGTGGCCATGGTGGGCTCGAAGCCAATCGTTACTTTGTAGAGGTGGGATGACGTTACAGCAACGAGCCACCCTAGCATCCAACTCCAGGGATGAGGGGGGCAATCAGACAATGTTCAATACAATAGCCTGCTTTCCATCGAGTCTTCTCGCTCCTGTGTTACACATCTTCTATTTTAGTCCACCTGTTCCCGAGTCACGCGACTGAATTTCAATTCTTTTGGTTTCCCAACATCGACTTTGAAGTGCTATACTACCGACCGCTTTGCGTTGAGGTCGGACGGATTGACCGACCGATGGCATATATTGCCTAAATTGCGTTCTTATGACATTACTCTAAACGAGGCTCCAAAGTGGCTTATATAATTTATAATTCAAAGTCCTGAGCCATGAATCCGGAACAGAGACGATACAGGGTATCGGCGTTCAAAGGAACAGTTTTAGAACCTGACTCTGCTTTTCCTAGCCATGTTAAATTAAGGCAGCGACCTCGACCTCTATATCAGGTCAGGATACCGAGCGAACCTGAAATAATCGAGTTTCCAACGGAAGGGTTGGTCAGCCAGACCTTGGTGTGGGAGAATATGGACAGTGATGAAGCTACACCGAACAACAAATCACCGAACCCCGAATCAAGACGAAGGAGCCTGATGTCGTCTCCATTCCTCCGCATCGCTCTGTGGGCGTGTGTCATGCTTATCATAACACCTGCGTTGCAGCAGACACAGCTTTTTGGCAAAGCACATTCTCCCTTTTTAGGAGTCAAAGGCACAGTTATTCGGCCTGATGCCCGGTCTGAGAACGCGGTCAATGCCTTGGACCGAAGGGCTGACAGTGCCACCGAATGGTGTAAGAAATGGAGTCACCAAAGTCAGTATCAAACCGACATCCGTGCAAAGCACGTCTGACTTCAACAGGTGCTATCGTGAACGGCACAATGTACATCTACGGTGGCCGAATGTCGACCTCATCTGCGCAAACCAACGACACTTGGAGTAAGTTCCTATATTGGCATGTATAACGAAATGCTTACACCTTCTCCAGACAACGAATTCGTCACGTTAGACCTCACCAAATCCTGGGACATCTCGTCACCCGCCTTCCGAGCACTTCCCCAGCCCAGCGGACCTCCCCCAGTATCGAACGGGTACCTCTGGAGCTCGTACGGGGCTCTGTACCTCTACGGTGGCGAGTTTTCCGACACCCCCCCTGAGCAGCCGGTTGACTTTGCGGTTTGGGAATACGATATCAAGGCCTCGGAATGGAAGGAACACAGCAATCCTCGAACGTCCGCAGGTATCAATGCTGCCGGAGGCGGAGAACCTGTACAACGCTCCGCGGAAGGTGCGGGAATCAATGTCCCTTCGCTTGGGAGAGGGTTCTACTTTGGCGGGCATTTAGATCTCTATACCACACCCGGCTGGTCGGCCCAGATCCCGCGAGTATACTTGAAATCCTTGATCGAGTACACCTTTCCGGGCCATGAAAACAAGGCGGTTTCTGGATTGGATGCCGCCGGTTCGGATGGTGCATGGCGCAACATCACGGAAGGTGGGTTGCAAGAGAGTGCTGGATTTACCGAGCGTGCGGACGGGGTGCTGGTATTTGTCCCGGGATTTGGCGATGAGGGAATACTGCTGGGACTGGCTGGCGGTACCGAGACCACGTTCACTCAGATGAACGTCATCGACGTCTACGACATCGCTGGATCAACGTGGTACAAGCAATCGACGTCGGGGAAATCTCCGAAGATTCGAGTCAACCCTTGCGCGGTCGTCGCGGCCGCAGCTGAGTACGTTCCCTTCCGGTCGAGAGTGAGCAGAGACTGACGCGCATACAGTGGTACCAGTTACAATGTGTATATGTTCGGCGGGCAAAACCTCCAACCATTCCAACAACAGACGCAGTACGATGACATGTGGATCCTCTCCATTCCGTCCTTCACGTGGATTGAAGTGGACCAGTCCAAGCAGTCGGTGCCGTTCGGGCGAGCCGGGCACTCCTGCAACATCTGGGACGGGCAGATGGTCCTGGTCGGAGGATACGTGGGACAAGAGATCTCATGCGACTCGCCCGGCGTCTACGTGTTCAATACCAGCACCCTAGAATGGGTCAACCGTTTCACCAGCTTGACCGGCCCGTCGCAGGGGGCGGGCAAAACCATCGACGTCGGCGACCCTGTCACCGGAAACCCGTTCTCACAACAAGGTTCCCAGCTTGGTTCGAACTCCTCGTCCGGCCTGCATGGGAGCTTCGGCTACTCCGTCCCCCAACCCGTGATTGACGCCATCGGCGGGAACCCTTTGGGAGGAGCGACGGTCACGGCCCCGGCGCAGTCGGCCACCGGTGGTCCCATCGCCACGGGCAAGCCGATCTACTACACGGTGACCAGCATCAACGGGCAAACGGTTACAACCACGGCGTCGCCCGGCAATAGCGACGGCAGTTCCGCGGGCCGCGTCGGCGCCATCGTCGCGGGCACCATCGCAGGGTTCTTGCTCTTCCTCGCCGGATACCTCGCCTTCTGCGCGTACATCTACCGCAAGCGGGTGCAGCTGTACCAACGGCACCTGGCCATGGCGCAGCGCGGGGCGGCTGACCCGCAGCAGGCGGAGAAGGAAAGCATATTCGGGCGGCTGAGCAGCGCGGGGAACTTCTTCGCGGCGCCGAAGCATGTCAGCGAGGCGAGTAGCGGGCAGACGCCGTGGCGGCCAGGGCATTCGTCGCAGGGGAGCTACACCGGGAGTGCGGACGGGTTGCAAGGGAATCATCCGTTATTGCGGCCCGGTTCGTCGGGGAGCGACTCGGAAGATCTGATAGCGGGACAGGAGCCGAGCTTCTGGGGACCGAGGGGGGTGGTGTTGAATCCGAGGAGGACATTGCGGGTGATTAATCAATGAGTCTCTTCCGCGATGATGGTTTGACCCCAAGGAGCTTTCAGGGGTGATTTTAGCAGGCTATGTTCCTGCGATGTCTTGTATTATTGCCTTTTCTTACCGTACATATGAGCTCATGGAAGCGTACTGTCAGCCAGCGCATACTAACACGGAAGCGGTGGTACCTATATAATGTCGAATGAAACCAATGGAGCAACAACAATACGATTTTCCGATGTGTAGATCCTAATCATTGCCTCCAGCTTATTCCAGTTTATCCAGATGTTCCAACCGGGTCAATACCACTTGTTTGCTCGTTTCCTCGATTTCTCCCGCGAGGAACACCTCGTCCAAAATCGCATAGACCTGGAATTCGGTTAGAAGCCGATTCCCACCTCCCCACGCACTTATCCACGGATTGGATTCACAGATTCATACCTTGTAAAAGTTAAAGACCAGATCCAGCTCGCAGACGTTCCCGAAGAAGGCATCCAGCACCTCGACAAAGAAGTGGATGGCCTCCAGGTAGGCGAGCTCGTTGTCGTTGGTATCGACGCAGGCGCAGAAGAAGAGGCCGGCGTAGCGGCGGTAGACGATCTTGGAGGTGTTGCGGAACTCGACGAAGTTGGACTGGTGCTTTTGGTCGCGGGGCGCGACGAGGCGGTGGATCTGGGAGGGGGGTCAGGGGGATTGGGGACGATGAGGGGTGAGCGAGGGACACACTTCGCCTTTGAGTTTTATTTTCTCTTCATCCTGAGGTTGGCAGCGGTTAGAGAGGGAAGATGTGCATTATGTGGAGGGACATACACTGTATGGAGCGTACCATTTCGCCAGGCGAGTCTTGCCTCTGGATGTTGCGATGATCAGCTTCGAATTTGTCATGTTTTCACGATAGAACATACTGGCGATTTTGGATGAGGACGAAGGATAGCACCATTTTGGTGGCTATTCACACATCATGTCATCAAGATGTGCTATGTCTTGGTCTCAGGAATCTACCGCGAAGCTGCATCGTCAATTGTTCGGGAGGAATGGAAGGGACGTGGGGGGTGGCAAGTGCCGTCTGACTTGCTGGGGAAGGAACGGAAGGAAGAGACCGGGGGGGATGAGGCAGCAAAGGCAGGTACGCCAGGCAGCACATCCCCAATAATGAGTGGATGACCTGATGCCCCAATATTATGACCCAGTGGTTTGGGTCTCCCCAACGGCCCTGCCTCCTTGGGATGGCCGGATGGGGGAATCAGGGAATCGGCTGGGGCTGGGCCATCGATCGATCCGATCAGATATGACTTGTGAGGTGAGGGACTAAGGGAGTATTATCCTTCTGCTGTTACGTACTTGTTAGCTGCTACGGGCTGACGGTATTATGTCTATGCCTACTATGGGACCTACGCCAAGAAAGACTACAGTGAGATTCAATTCTTGGGCCAAAGAACCAATTCCCCTAATGCCGATACCAGTGAGCCACCCATATAATGGTGCAATGGTGCAACAACAAGAAATGCCCAATCAATGAGATGAGCTGTCACTTCGACAGGTTCTGCCATCTATGCAGTCTTTAATAAGTAATAAACTCTCTAGACTCTCGAATAGATGCTGTAGTAGGCTACACTAAGAAAGATTATGACCGTTAACCGTTGCTAGCGCACTGCGTTTCTTCTTCCACTGCTGCACGGCGGTTGACAGCCATCACACATTCATCCAATACTTTCATCCATTTCAACCCATCAACCATTCTTGGAAATTCTCCTCTCTCTCCTCTCTTCCACTTCCTTCGCTCGCTTGCAGGGCCCTCTATCCCTTGACTTCCTACTCTCGGCTTGTCCTCATCCCTTAAAGTAATAGTAATCTTCGAAGTTCCATAGCGATCCAACAGTCCAGCACCCCATCCCAGCTTGCCCAGCGGCCCAGGCGCCCAGCCTCATTCTTGCGCTCAGACACTTCACCGTCCACTGCAAGGTCCCCCAGCTCTCCCAACCATCAAACACGAACCACGTCCGAGTGCATCACGGCCACCACCGCACCGAGAACGCACCGACTGCTGACAATAGTCAACAACACGACCCTTCGAACACTCCTCGACCTCCAGGCCTCCAGCATTGACCGTACACATCGCTCCGGATCTCCGCTCCCTCCCGAACATGCTGCCAGTAGCAACGCGTCCTCCGCTGCTGCCGGTGGTTTGGTTTCCGTGAAACTGCTTCACCTCGCGTCTCGGTCTCAGAGAGAGAATCCACATTGGTCCTGATGCGCCAGCGTAGGAGCGCCAATCCCTGATGCTGGCGTCTCAAGCAAATATGGACCGCGTCGGCAACGGACAGGATCAGGATGGGTTCCACCAGGGAATGGATGCCGCATCGGCTGTCGCGACCGCTGGAGCAACCAGCATTGACTCTGGTGCTGCCGCTGTTGTTGATGCCGGCAAACCCGACGTGACCAAGCCCATCGCGACCACATCTTCCTCGATCAAATCACCACGAAGAAACCCGTCACTAAAAAGGACGAAGAACTCGGCCGAAGATTTGCGAGCGCGTCGCGGTGGAAGCTCAGGGAATATCGCTCCCGACGCCGTGGCTACGGCACGAGCTGGCCGGAACTTCACCGTGGGAAACGTTGGGAATAATGGGATTATATACTTGAGGTATGCTTCTCTCCATGCGTTTGATGCGTTGTTACAACATGGTCATCCTACGTTGGTCTTAGTTTTGATTCTGACCCTTCGTGCCATAGACCCGTCATTCGACCCGGCGCCCAAAGGACGCGTCCAGCGCCTCCTCCATTCGTCTTTCCTCCAATCCCTCCACCAGACGAAGCACGAGATCTTCGAACGCGACCATCGAGCGATGCCGGTATAGAGGGCCTCTATACCGGATTCTGCACTCCACTTCCAGGACAAACCCGAGAAGAAGAACCCGGTCATGAGGATCCGCAGTCAATCGCTCAATCTTCCCCATTTAGTGGCTCTCATAACCGTGCCCATTCCTTCTCCACGGTCGACGAACACGCGCAAGCGCAGTTGCAAGAGCGGGGACAGTCAATCAAGGTGGTGATTCATAGACCTTCCCTGCATCGACCGAAAACCGCGGATACAGGACCATTGCCTGTGCTGGAAGTTCCTATTCCTCACTATCGACTTGGTACTCCCCAATTTAACCAGGATACAACGGTGTTGCGGAGCTCCGTGTATACAAGAGCTTCCGTCATCGAGGACCCTCGCTCGTCCGTGTTCTCGAGGAACGGTCATGAGAGACTGTTTCCCTCCCCCCCCGTCATGGCTTACTCGTCCTACATCTCCGGACGCGAGTTGGAGGCGCCATCGATCACTCGACAGCTCTCATCTCGAAGTCGTACGTCGGGAAGGCCCTCGCCTCTCCCCCCGGCGTCCGAGCGTGCGTCGAAGATCGTCATCGTCCCCGAACTTTATGATGCCTTGACCCTCAATCCGGACGATCCCACGTCCGTTCGATTCGCCCCTAGCTCCGGCAACATCGTCGCGGCCACCCCGTCGCGTCTCATCGCTCATATCACATCGCCGAGCTTCCTCGACTATGAATTGCTTTCGGACTTCTTCCTCACCTTCCGTGCGTTCATGGCAAGCCATGATCTGATCGCACATCTGATTGCGCGCATGAGATGGGCCGTGGACCGCGCGGACGACTTTGGACGGATCGTGCGAGTTCGGACCTTCGTCGCGGTGCGCCACTGGATCTTGAACTATTTCGTCGACGATTTCATGCCGGATTACCGACTGCGCTCGCAATTTTGCATGCTAACGAATGGCTTGTATGAATACCTGCGCAATCGAGTCAGTGGGGGAGGAGGAGATCAGAAAATCATCGGAGAATTGAAAAAGTGCTGGAGGCGGACGTGCTCGCAATATTGGGATGATGGGGTTGCGATAGGGTTCGACGCACCGGACAATGACATCCACGCGGGGCCACGGGATGGAACGGATGGGTTTACTACGAAAGTCGAGGCCAGTCAGTTCGTGATGTCAAAGCAACAGAACGGGAACCGGCCAATGCAGCTGACTGGCATCCTCGTGAACCGTTCAGCTGGTATCGGGGAGTCCGAAGGCGTCAGGTCTCTCAAATCTCTCTACCACACCCCGCAACATTCCCTCACTTCCGGGGTACCGTGGTCGGCTCCGACGGTTGAAGGAGTGCCAATCTCTCCCTCGAGCGAGCGGAGTATCCAGGCGCTATCGTGCTCGATTCCGATGCGTCCGGTATACCGCGTCGATCATGGCGGAGATATCCCTCTCTACCCTCACCCGGTTCAGATTCCTCCTGGATCCGCGACTATAGGTCAGGCAGCTCCCCGTGCCAGTCGCCCGGCTCGGACGCACAAGCGAAGTGGCAGCTTCTCGGATGCCCTCCGGGATAACCGTGCACCCCTGGCAACCCCCAAGAGATCCCCGGAAGAAGCCCAAGCGGTCGCGCAGGCCCTACCGGGCAGTTTGATCCGAGGAGCCATCTTTCAGCCGGATAGTCCCTACGTCGAAGTTCGTGTCGGCGCGAGCATCAAGTCCATGAGATCATACGCTGACGTCCTTCTTGTCGATCCCACCGATCCCAACTCTGTGAAACAACCTGTCGCCACTGGTCCGGGCATGAAGAAGTTACTAGGCACCGTCCGCCGCGCCCTCACCAGTAAGCACCCGCCGGTTCCCGTGACCCCGAGATCCGGAACTCACATCGAATTCTCTGCGCCGTCGACCAACAAGGTATCCCGCGCCGGTACGACCGCGTCAGTTTCGACTACGGCTCGCACACCCAGCAAGAAGCGAGCTCGTGGCCGCAAGCAAGTCCGCATCGACATGCTTTCGGCCAGGGCAGGCGAGAGTTTTCGTAAAGCGATTACCATCCAGATGGAACTCGAAAATACCGGGCTGGAGCGAGGATTCCGCAGCCGCAACCTACACGCACCACGCGATTCCTTCCAGCTTCAAGAGCCGCATGCTCCAGAAGACCATACAAGGAATCGGAAAACGGCCGATGCGGTTACCGCGGGAAGTCGGTCGATTGTCATCATGGACGATACCGGGGGACCCGAAGTACCGTGGATGTCAGGGGCATTGCCACCCTCCACTCTCGCGACGGAGTCGTTGGTAGGATCGCGGCGGCCGTCGATGCCGAAACGATCGACGAGCTTGCCGAAGCATGCAACGTCCGGGTCAAGGGCGATGTCGATCGACCAAGTGATCGAGACTGGACTAGACAATACGACCTCTCCTGGGGAGTCGCCGCTGCTTACAAAGAACTCGAGTGGGTCCCGTGTAGTCGAGTCCCGACGACCTACCGGGTATCCTAGAAACCGGCTCAGGAAACATCGGTCGGCCTCATCCTCTCAATTGCGATACCCCTCTTACCATAGCGGTGAGGCCGACCACAGGGCACCGCTCAGTTTCGCTACATCCGGAATATCGGAGCAGCAATCCCAAGCCCAATCCCAGTCCTCTGAGAACGATCCGTTCTTCCTGGAAAATACCCCCATGCGGCCTCTGCGGCGCAGACCCGGCGGCGACCTCCGCGCTGTAGATAATGTACACGACTTGGAGCCGGTCACGGACCGTCCGCGCTCAGCTGGATCACTCTCTAACCTCACTCATTCGGTCACAAACTCATTTGCCGTCAGTCCCCTTGAACCTGGGGGACTAAGCCTGGAGACCGAGCTTGCTCGGCAGTTTATCAAAGAAAAGTCGTCCGTCGGAACAGGCTCCCCAGACCCGTCGAAGTTACGGAGGTCAATCTCTCTCGTTGACACACATTCCTCTCAACAAAATCTACGTCCGTCTTTCGAGGCGGAAGTGGCCAAGCTCGCTGCGTTACCCGACGACGCATCCGATGACGGCGGTATTGAGTCGGCGCTACTTAAGTTGGAAGGGAAGTATGAGAAGCGGGCTTCCGACATGTCGCAATCCGATCCATCATCGACGCCTGTTGGCAAGCCCAGCGCGTGGGAGCCTTCTCCCCTTGGATTGGACCCATCCGAAGAGGAAGAGAGAATGAGACATCGGAATGAGCAGGTTATTGATCTCGATAACCAGAAACCCATTCTTCAACGGCTTTCCTCCGATCCCCTGCCTCCGGAGACTCAAGGGGATAGTATCTACCAGGTCTCTTATTCATCGGGTCATGACCTCCCCTCGCGAGTGGTACCCACCGTCTCTGTTGCTGCGCGGTCCGAAGATTCGTATTCCTCAGTGCCCTTGCTTGAAAGGGGTTTAAGCGGCATTGTGACTCGCCCCCCGAAATCATCACCGCGTATCGACCCGAGGAAACAGAATGCTCCCCAAGATCAGTCAACGATAACTATCGATGCCGTTGATCTCACCCCGCAGCAGGGGTCCGCCGCTTCATCAATGGAACATATCGAGAAGACAGACAGCATGCGCCGCATTCCCAAGGGCGAAACCCTTCCAAGCTCTTTCCAAACGCGGGGAAGTTTCCTACTAGACGATCATGAGGCTCTCACCGACGGATCACGGTCTTCCGGAGATTTGGTCGGTAACTCCGAAGACGCCAGCCAACGGGTTCGGAGTTTTTTCGATGATGAGCCCGCGGATGACGATGAGGATGGCGGCAATTCCATGTTCACACATCCGCTTCGTTTCCCTCCCACTCCTCCATTTTCCGACGATCAATCAAAGCGCCTGGCCCTCCCTGTCGAACCAAAGGATCAACGGATTGTCCAGGTTCAATCGCCTCACAGTCCGCCCACTGACCTTCCTCCCACTACCCCGACTAGCCGTCGCAAACACCCCCAGCCTGCTCTCCGTGTTCCTTCCGCCCCCTCCAGCCGTGTCCCATCCATCCCACCTCATCTCCCCTTCATCCTCACCCATGACGCCGAGTACCTCACTCAGCAATTCACCATCATCGAGAAAGATGCTCTTGATGAAATCGACTGGAAGGAGCTGATCGAACTCCGCTGGAAGCAGTCATCCCCTTCCATCCGTGATTGGGTGGATTACCTCCGCACGCAGACTCCTCGCGGCGTCGACGTGGTCATCGCCCGATTCAACATCATGGTCAAATGGGCCGTTTCGGAACTCATCCTTACCGAGTCGCTCGACGAGCGCGTTCACTGCATCGTGCAGTACATCCGCATCGCCGCGCACGCGAGGCAGATCCGGAACTACGCCACGATGTACCAGATCACGATCGCCCTGCTCAGCAGCGACGTGTCCCGCATGAAGCGCACATGGGACGCGGTGCCGGCCGCCGATCTGGAGGTCCTCACTGAACTCGAACGGCTAGTCCAACCGGTCCGCAACTTCCACAATCTCCGCATGGAGATGGAGACGGCCGCGGTCGAGAAGGGGTGCATCCCCTTCATCGGCATCTACACGCGCGATCTCGTGTACAATGCGCAGAAGCCGGCGTTCATCACCAGCGCGCCGCAGAACCCAGCGGGAGAACCGCTAGTGAACTTCGAGCGGCATCACATAGCGGCGGCGATCGTGAAGAGTCTCCTGAGGCTGCTGGAGGCGAGCTCGAAATATCAGTTCCACCCCGACCCGGTAGTAATCGGCAAGTGCTTGTGGATCACAGCGTTGGGTGACGAGGAGATCACGGCGATGAGTCGACTTAGAGAGTAGATGTGATCGCTTCGGAGCCAAGATTTGTTGATATATGCTGTGAAGAGATGATTGATGCTTTTGCTTTTACCATCGTTGTTAGATACCCTTCCTCTTCACACTCGGTCTTGTATATACGGAGTCTCCTTCGTACGTTCGTGGCTTCACATTAGCGCTGGTGTATGGGTCAGACAGCTTTCCGGCTGATATTACACAATATCCTATATGATAATAGCTAGTCCTTTCCGTCATACCGCTTTGCGCAGGTCTGTCTTTACTGTATATATTTATCTTTGCGTGTAGGATACCCTTCTTTCGTTCTTCAAGTCACGCCAGCTCAAACGGCTCGCTACTTTGGCTTGCATCGGGGAAGCACGGTCGGGAATCCGTCTTCTGTCAACTAGGTCGGAAATCAGTGAGACGAAATAGTGTTGCAATAAACAAGTTAATCATCCATTACCACCCGTCCATCTTGTCGAAGATCCGCGCCGTGTCCAGTCTAACTACCCTTCTTGTCTCTTGGAGCAAGTCTAGAGAGAATTAAGCACCGTGGATCAACTCCAAACTTCGACGGACGAGCAGCATGGTACTGCATCCTCCACCAATTCTGTCCGGATCTGCGGATCTATAGCCAGCATTTCTTCTGTCGATCCTAAAATTGGCCGTTGTCAGAGAGTTCCTCAGTGCTCTCCTGGAAGACATGTGCCTCTCGAGACTCGATTCGATGGAGCGACGCTTCAGCCGTTACATGTGTCTGTCTGACGATGAGGTCCTTGAATAACCAACTTTGCTTGTTTCGGGCGATCAACGCCTTGGCTCTCATCCGAAACACATTGCACGGTTGGATACCACCCAAGCCCTTTGAATAATAGCCAGATCACTACTAGAAACGCTGCCAACTGATAACCGTGTCGGAAGGACACCTTCCTAATGGTCGGACGAGGGGCCTGCGACACGCAGAACCGCGCTGATGCGATAGGAAGTGAGAGCATATGTTTTCTTCCACACAACGCAATATACATACCATTATTGATATGAGAAAGGGTCGCGACTTCAAACGACGGTTCAAATAAAGTCCATAGACCGAGCTGAGGAGAATGTAGATCAGTTGGAAGCTGGGGTCGGATCACTGATAAGGGGACCTCGAGTTGCTTCACCCTCTGACACACCAGCTATCGCCGCTGGAAAGGTGCTATCAATCGATTATCGAACGAACCCTCCAACCCACAAAACCCCGATGAAAAGCTAAGCGACGATAATGAAATTATGCGGTGACTAGTGTCGAACTGAAATTTAATCTTATCGAACAGGATAAGTGCCCCCAAAGGAGCGGTTGAGTGGTTGGCACAGGAGACGATGTCGCGTTGATCCCGATGTGATGACCGTGAGAACGGGTAAGGTACGTACGACGTTCGGGATACAAAACCTACCGATGCTTGAAAGCGTCTCAACAAAGTACGGGTACATTCCTCATGCATTTGCTTATTCCCGTGGCTAGAAAAATTGCCATGGCGCTATGGCTTCTCCTCGAGGCCGTCTTTGGACATGAGGATTTGGAGAGTAAAGAGACCGGATGATCTGGGGCCCACGTCGCCCGAGTGGGTAGCTGGTACGCGGTAGAGTCTCGATTCTGACCGCCGCGGTAGGCACTATCCCGCCAACCCCGAATCTTGGTTCCCTGTGTTGCTTATTCCATAATTACTTGCTTTGCTTCTGTGACAATGGAAATGGGGTTGGGGATGTCGTTGGGTTCTGTGACCTGCAACGTCTCACCGATATTCCCTTCTGGCGGCTGAGTGCATATCAAGGACCGAATGCTTTTTCCATGCATCTCATCCGTAGTGTACAGTTTCCAGTGTGATGGATACGTAGAACGGGGAGTGTAAGCTCTTCAGTCTTCGATAGTCCGCCATTTCAGGAATGGAAGCGGTCTGAATCCGCATGCCAACCCAACACCATTACTAGCTAGTCGAGCCATGATGTCGATCCAGCTCCTAAAAGTGCGGGCGAATGGCAGAAAGGGATGGGAATAGACTTTGTTACTCCACCATTCCATGAGGAGCAGTAATCGGCACCGGACGATTAAAGAATGTGGTCAAATTCATGCATTACATTCGGTATACTCAAACCAGTCCCTGTTTGGCAACAACTAATGATATGACCACATTTGATTCCATAAAGCATCCATAATATGCCGCGATTCGCGAACCTGATGGAGCGTACATTGACAGACGATCGTAATGCTCCCAGTCGTCGTTCATAGATCTATCAACCGGTTCCAACCCTCACCCGAAAGACATCGGCAACGGAGGCGCCTAGAAAATGCCATCCAGGAAATATAGAAATTGTCGGTCATCACTAACTCTGCCGTAACGCCAATCGTCAATGCGTACTGTGTGATGCTTATCGACAATGGGAAATGACGGACTTTTGACCTTTACATCTCCACTCGCTCGAAATCAGGTTGGAGTTTGCGTATATCCAATAAGCAGAGGGAATCCCGATCGAGAAGAAAGAAGGTGGTGCGCTGTTCGGGTTGTAAACATGGCATAATTCATCGCATTCGTGGTCGTCTAGCTCTCCAATCCAGCGTTGTTGCCGGACCATCCCCGTAAGAAACCAATGGTCGACGAGGCCTGGTGGGTCGAGATAATAAACACAATCGCGACGGTCGTCCCAATAACGCGCAGCGGAAGTGGACCGTGTTCCCAAAGACGTCGACTTTATAGCGGTGCTCCCTCGATCAAGGATGACGCCGTTTCATAGAATGGCGCATTTCGTTCTTGACTTCTTTTCTCGTGGCTTCTCGCCATACTCCTTCATGGGTCTCGAGTGATATGCGTTGCCCGACGTCATACCTCCTCTTCCTCCCGACGACCGGACGGCCTGCTGTTTCTGCTTTCGTAGCAACCGGACCACGTCGTAGAAGGCCTTCTCTACGTTGATGCAATTCTTCGCGGACGCTTCGACGAATTCACAGCCGAGCTCTTTGGCCATGGCGATCCCTTCCTGCGTGCTGACCTCGCGCTCCGTGACTCGGTCGGATTTGTTGCCCACCAACATCACGGGTGCAGGGCCATAGGATCCTGAGCCGGTGGAGGACATGCTAAGCGGGGAGTTGGGGTAGGTCGGGGAGCCGGATTGGGATGACTCTTTCACTCTCTGGATTTGACGGTGGAAGGCCTCGATCTTGCGGAAGGATGCGCGTGATGAAATGCTGTACACCAGCACGAACCCCTCCCCATCACGAATCCACTGGTCTCGCAGAGCGGTGTATTCTTCTTGTCCGGCCGTGTCCAGCACCTCCAGCATGCATGATTGACCATCGATCTGCACTTGCTTCCGGTATGAGTCTTCGATCGTCGGGTCGTATGTTTCGACAAAGTGATTTAAACATAACTGTATCGGCGTTAGTACTGTAGGTAGGCCTCGAGTCTCGACATTGTGTACTCACTTGAATAGTCAGAGCCGTCTTGCCCACCCCACCATCCCCCAGCACCACCAACTTGTATAGGGTCATCTTCGCCGCCATAATGAAGTACTGATCTCTCGTACGGCCTAAGTGAAGTAGGTTTGTGAACCAGAGATCCCGCTGATCAGCACCCTAAATAAGCAGGCGCTTAAATCAAGCAGCTATGGACGATCCAACGAGTTGCCCAGGAGATCCCGAGCAATACTAATGTAACCTACAGTCAATCCAGAGTCTGTGAACAGACGGCTCAGCTTTAAGAACCGTAAAACCGGGCTTATCCAGAGAATGCCAGGCGCTTAAGCAAACTTCCCGTTCGCCTCGTCTCGAGATCGTAGGTCGGAGGTTCGAAGCGGATGACCACGTTTCTGTGAATAGTCGAGAAGTGCAGGGTAGAAAATGATTTGCTTTCTCGGGCGCCCAAATGATGTTCGTGCAAACTTTCGGAAATGGGAGCGAAGGGAGGGTTTTGCCGCCCGGTGCAATTCAAACCCCGTCGCGACTGGTTTGAAAGCCGTTGGCCAATGTACGTAGGCCTGGAGGAAGCGCTCGGGACGGACGTCAGCCCTGTCACGTTTGCTGTCGTTGGGTCTAGAAGGTGCGTCGACGATTTCGAACTGCTCTACAGCTCGCGAGACACGACAGCGGTTGATACAAAGCCTCGCTTTTTAGGAGATTTTCCCTATGCTTCCTTCAAAGCAACGTGCGGTACACAGGTATCGATAATCCCGCTTCGGAAGGTCGCAGGATTTGTAAGGTTGTGGTCGGGGGGGGAGGGGGATGCGTTGGATGTGGGTGCGGACGGGGATTGTTTTGGAGCGGTCCGAAGGCGCAGCCGTTGATGCAAAGGCCTGGCGATGTGAGATGTCGCTTTGAGGCAGCAACGACGATTCGTAAAAGGGAGGCAGCCGTGTATCAAAATGGAATTCCTGTGATACCGAACGGGAACAACGGGAGTGTGTGGCCTGCTACCACATAAACTTCTTTCTTTCTTTCTTCCGTCCTTTAATCAACCCCACACTGTTGTGCCAAACGACGAGGAGAGGGGTTGCGGACGACGATGAGCGAGAGTGACAACGATCAAACGACCAAGAAGTGAACCGTGATATAGAGGCAATAGATCGAGAGGCGTAGAAGAGGAGTGCTTAAACACTTGAACGAACGGTACAGCAGATGATGGTCTGCAGTGTTGTGGACAGTGGAGGCACGAGGGAGAGGGAAGGTCGAAGGAGAGCAGCGAGGTACCGAGAGCTGGAGAATTGGGGCTCGACGGGGACTGGTGTGCCGCAGATCCCCACCACCAAATTTAAGACAGCAACAAGTATTGTCTTGAGTCGTGACGGTATGGATTACCGGAACTTCCCCAAATCCAAGGCAGTACCAAATAAACCAATAAAGTACGAATGGATGATGTTGTGGGCACCGTAAGGAACACCGCAAGGGACAGCGAGGGGTCGATCTGCACCGTACTGGTAGTCGTAGACTCGTAGTCGTAGACTCGTAATTAGTACTCGAGCGATTCGGGCAAAGTAGAGGTGGGAGATCCAAGGTGTAAAGCGAGAGTTCCAGGCACGTGGGGTGCACGTGTGCTCCTGTGGAGGCTGTTTGAGGTATCAAATGGGTCTTTATCTTTCACTCTTTCTTTCAGCTCTGCTTCGTCTGCTGCAGTAGCCAGTGGAAATGGAAAGGGAATGACCGTGTTTATGGTCCGAGGTGGATAGTTGAAGGGGCGTCGTCTCGTGTGGGGGTATGGTGTGGGAACCGGAAACACAGAAACGGCGGATCTGAAAAAGAAAATGCCTGATACGAGTGTCCTAGGAATTGGAGATAGGGAGAGGGGCCAGAGAGGAGGAGAGTGAGAAGTGAGAAGGGGACTGGATTTGGAGCCTGTCCAAGAGTCGGGGGATTTGTCGAGGGGCGGATGGTACCGATGAGTGCAAGAATACACTACCAGAACACTACCAGAACACTACTAGAATAGGCGAGGGAGTGCCTGTGGAGAAGAAGCCCGAGAAGGGGTCAACCAAACACCGCGGGCATTGGTGCACTGCAAAGCCTAAAATTTGTGGAAGAAAAGAGGCGTTGTTCTTGACCATATCACATCAAACCATGATACATTGATACGTAGGTAAATGCGTACAAAGTACATGGAGTGGAGGTATGGACCTGAGCAAATATTGCAATGATATGTATTAAGATCTCGGATCACCCGAAAGTGAGAGCTAAAACAGGTGGGAGTTGGGACGACGGTTGGTTGGAACTTGGGAGCCCAAAGAGACGAAGCTTGTGATAGAAACAGTCGAAGACGAAGTGGAGGAGGAGGAAGAGCTCTCTCTGTGTATTCTTCCTATATTATTCTTCCTATTCGTTTACAAGTTACAAGTGTTACCTTACTATTTATTAACTTTATTGATTAACTTTCTTGTCTCGCTCTCTATATTCGGCTCTCATTTTTACCTGTCTCTCGCTTTACCCCCTCCCTTCCTCCCCAGGCGAAATTGCGAAACGCCTTCCAAGCGTGCGTGCTAAACCCCTAAACCGCCTCAACCCAGTCCGGCGATTCGGGTGTGGATTCACTTTCTATTCCTCACTACGGATGGGATGGTGGAGAGCTAATTCCGGCACTTGACTAGACGCAGATTCTAGACTGTTGAGTTGACTGTTGAGCTTCAAACTTGAGAGCCTAACTGCCCGAACTGGGGGGTTTCGCTGACCTAGAATTAATAACCTCTGTGCCCATCTCAGGCTCCCGCCCTCCCCGGTCCCCGGGTGCCTACGACTCGAGTCCTAGCTTTCCTAAGCCTTCAGGGCGAGTTCAGGCTGGTTCTTCAAGCGAAAGCTCAGCCGAACTTGCTAATCCGCTTCCAGCTATCTCCATAGCTTCACCACTTCGTTGACTTTCGGCCATATTGTTTCGAATTGGACCGAGGAAAATTCCTGTAACCACCCTCTTCACTATGTCAATTGTGAATTGATCAGACCAGTCCCCCGGACAGATATTCCAGGGTCGGCAATGATACAATCAGAACCGAAAAAAGACTTGGAGAATCATCACAGTCCCTCTCCAGTCAGTGGCTGCTCACTCCTCAGGCTACCTTCTGCAAACGCTCTTCTATCAGTCGATCAGCTCTCAGTCGTTCAGTTCTCAGTCGTTCAAGTTCCAGAATTAGTGTGGGACCAGGCACAAAGAGTACATGCATCGCACTACCGGAGCATCGGCTCCATCCAAGCCCAGAGTCCAGGCAGCCGGTTTCGGGGGATTTGGTGAGCAAGCTTCCATTGGATATTCGCCATTTCGGCATGAATTGTCGAATTTTTTTCCTTTTGGCATCCATTCATCCCGTCTTCCAGAACCCGAAGACCTGCCTAACACATCCTTGATACTACAAAATATGCTTGGGGAGCTCCGAGGGTCCCGACTCCGTTCAACGTCCCAATATCATTTCTTGAACACCTAAATTCTAAGTTCTCACCTCCCAAATCCCAAAGGCCAACATCAATAGGATCACAGGCTGACATGTGGAGTGTGGACCGCTTGTCTTGTCTGTCGATCACGCACCGTGCGTCGATGCCTTGAATCAAGTTATCAGGTAACCTGTTCCGGTTCCCAAATGGCAAATCCCAATTCCTATGGCGGACCTGTCGGTATGGAGTATGGATGAGGAATGGACTCGCCCTCAGCCATCTTGAGTTCTGGAGGAGATGTGTACAGGAATTGGTAGAGCACTTCTCCCCGTCCAAAGGAAATTTCAAAAGTCAAAACAAAATGGTGGGACATGGGGAGTCGTCAAGGCAAACGCAAGCGGCACGCTCTTCCGTCTCCTCACTCTGAATGCTCGAAAGCGTTGAGATCGCCACGACCAACAGATGTGCGTCGCTAGTCGTAAATCGTAGTTCGTAAATCACAACAGGTCCCAGAATTCCGTGCGGTGGAAGAATTCGACCTCGAAACACTGGGACATTCGGCTCTGGAAGAATGGAACACCTGAACGGACTGGGCACACTAACAACAGCTGTCACCGTCAGGTACGGTCCGTACCCCGGTGTGCACACTCAGTACACTAGATGTCCCAAGCGTCTCTGCACGGTGCATGTTAAGGCTTTGCCATATGTACCATCAGCGTCTATCACATCACAAAACGAACAAACTCGGGGTACGTTTCAAACTTTCAACCTTCTCTCAACTCTGAACTCACGTTGCCGAAACAACGGAGATCAGGGCTTGATAGGACTGGGGATGCCAGATGTTCCCACTTCCCAGTAGCGACCTCCGTTGAGTAATCTATTCTACTACGTAAGCTCGAACAGTGCTCGGCTTACGGCTCCCCAGTTTCTGGCCTAGTGGGAATGATATTCAGCAACAGGTGAAAGAAAACTCTCAATACCCTCGCCACCCAAACCCATTCCTTTGGTAATTCCTAACTGTTTTTTAGGTTGTGGACGTCACTAAAAACACGCCTCTTCACTCTTCACCCCTTCATCGACATGGCTTCACCCCAACGAATCGCGATGCCAGAGTTTTCGGGAAAGGTCCGTCGCGTGCCGTGACCGGTTCCAGTACTCTGGGTCGAAGGATTTACCCTTCACGCCAGTGGCTCGGTGGTTTAATGGTTTTGGAGCGATTTCACCTACGTCCAGGGATGGGAGAAACGTGTAAAGCCTCGTCCACCGTTGCTCCAATCGCATTTCCGATCCCAAGAGCATCCGGATCCATTGCTCGGGGCGGTGGATCGAGCATAATGGTCAGCACCATTAAACATACCCAATCCCAACTTACGAAGCAGCTCCGGAGATGTATTCCGCCAAAATCGCCAATATGGAGAAGTGGTTTTCTCCAATCAATAGCTGAATCACTCCCATCCCGTTCGGGAATATCAAAGGCCTTTCCTTCTTGAGAAATATTTGCATACGGTTTAGGACTCCCAATTTCCAGAGCGAATGAATAGACCGGATCAAGGTTTGCCGTTCTCATCTCGGACAGCTTGCGACTCCGGGTACTGGCCTCCTAGAGTCCGGCGTACCGGATGGCAGATCGTTTCTTTCACAGCTTCGAAACGGCTCCCTCTACCCACCTGTCGACGGTGAGGTGCCAGGTCATCCCGGGATCTTGCAGCCTTCGATTCTGAGGTCCGAAAGATCAACGCTCGACTAGAAGTGCCATGAACAAAACATGAACCAAATCAACCATCAACCAGATATGTAGACCGGAGCCGCCCCGAACCTCCCGCTTCAGATCCTGTCTCAACACTCTGGACACATGCAGGAATCTCCAAGCACGTGAGAACCACAACGTAGTACGCCGCAGGTAAAGATGATCCTTGGCCATCTGACATCGCAGTGATCTAATGCTTCCTCCACTGCTCCACCAGGCTGCAGTAACGCACCGCATATGCAGGCCTGCAGGCTTGATGCAGCGTGCAGGAACAGCGTTCCGGCTTATTTTCGAATTTGAACACATCCTAAAAGGACACAAACTGACTGGACGCCAACGCATCGGAAATTGCGGCGTCCCAGCAAATGAGAACGGCCAGAGACGAGAATTTTCGAACAAATTCCGCGGCAATTGCCTCGTCGGTTGGGAAGTGGTTGGCCTCTAGATTGCTTGCAAGGATCGACCACCGTGAACCAAGCCATGGAAGGATCGTGGTGCATATCTGATTCGATTCGGGACAACCCTAAGACTATCTAGGCCGAGATCTGTTGCCCTTATACAAGAGAGGAAAGTCGTCTTTTCTGTAAATCAACCACAAATCATTTCCGGGATCTCAATATCTCTCAACCATTCGGCGGATGAAGAACGCACCGAGGTCTGCTCAAACCCTCCAATTGTTGCCGTCGCAACTCGCAAGGCACATTGAAAACCCGGCAAGACGGGCCACGAGGCAGCGTGCATAGATAGCATTGGGACCTGTTCATATCCCTCTTATATGATGATGGCAGTTCTCCTTTTGCGTACATGAATCACTGCGGGGAAGGTTATCAATGCAAAGCTGTTGTTCCGTTCGCATGGCAAGCATCTGAAGGTGATCGTCCCGTACCCCAGGTCTAAGCCTCGAGGGAATTGAATGCCGGCCGAACGTTCAGAGACATCGAGAAAATCAAACAGAACCGCCCAGGATATGGGTGGCTCCGGGGTCTAGTTCTCCGAGAGACCCCGACCCATCAAAGCTTCGCTCGAACCTCGGTGGCTTTGTGAATCTCCTTCCCTTTCGCCTGGAAGTATTCTCGAACCTTCTCACGCGCCACATTGACCACCTCCAAGTCTTCGACAGTGGAAGGGACTTGCACTTCCTTGTCAAAATCGCCGTGGACGGCGTTCTCAACCAGCTCACGCAGGACCCGTCGCAATGTTTTTCCGCTCCGGGTTTTGGGGATCATTCCCTTGCCTTGGATCATACCTCCGAGGCAGGCGATGGGTCCAATTTGCTCGCGGATACCATTCTGAACTTCTTTGAAGAAGTTCTCATCGGGTACGGCGTCGTGGGGATGGTTGTGTGTCTTGAGCGTAATGAATCCAAAGGGGAGGTGACCCTTCAGCGCATCGGGGACGCCCACAACGCAGGCTTCCGCGATCTCTGGGTGAGATGTGATCGCTTGTTCGATCGATCCTTTGGTTATTAGAACCAGCGAGCGAAAATAGAAGTTCTGCACTTACCCGTGCTGAAGCGGTGCGCTGCAACGTTGATAATATCATCTGACCGCGACATCACATGGACGTATCCATCCTCGTCAACCATGCCGGCATCTCCTGTATCAATCCACTTGCCTGAAAATCGCTTCAGGTAACCTCTGTAAAACCTATCTTCGTCGTCCCATAGCGTCGTAAATCCAGTTGGTGCCAGCGGGACACCGAGAACGATGTTTCCCATAGTCCCTCGCGGGACCTCCTTGCCATCGTCGTTCACCACTCGGACGTCAAAACCAGGCATCGGCTTCCCAGCCGAGCCAGGCTTGATTGGAAGCGGCTTATGGCGGACGGTGGACGTGTAGTCTACTCCCGCCGCTGGCGACAGCGCGATGCCAGTGATTGGAGATCCCGATTCCGATGACCACCAATTGTCAATGACCGTCGCGCCGGGAGCGGCATGCTTTTCGAGAAGATGCTTGTACATCGATACGATGCTCGGCTCGCTCCTTTCACCAGCCAGAAACACCGCCCGGAGGCTCTTCAGCCCTCCACGGCGACCGATGCTCTCGACGAACTCATTATCGCCATCATCTCGTCTGATCGCCCGCAGCGCAGTCGGGGCCGTAAAGAGGGCGTTCACTTGGTATTCTTCTATGATACGCCAAAACGTTCCCGCATCTGGCGTCCCCACTGGTTTGCCTTCGAACAAAACGGTGGTTGCTCCGACGAGAAGCGGTGCATATAGAATGAACGAATGACCGACCACCCCTAGCATGCAATGAGTATATATCTTCACGTATTCATTTCATATGCAACTTACAGCCGACGTCGGACGCACAGAACATGACATCTCCTGGTCCATGGATACCAAACAGATATTTGATCGAAAGGTGGAGACCAACTGCGTGACCGCCATTCTCGCGGAGTACGCCTTTAGGAAGCCCGGTTGTACCTGGTTCCAACTATCAGTTCGCCTCTCTTTCTGGATTGATGTAATTGGTACTTGCCGCTCGTATATATGATATACAGCCCATCCGTGCTCTTGACCGGTACACAACCGGCCTTGAGGCCTCGGTTGCGTGCGCTCTTGACCAGCCTATTCCAATTCCGCTCCCCATATTCCCTTGCGAGCGGGTCCCATCGTAGTTGGTCACGCTGCCAGATGATCGTTCGCCATGGCTTGTGTGTAGCTTTCTGTATCGCTGCGTTGACGAGCGGCCGGTACGCCAAGGGTGCTTTCGTCCCTTCGATGCCGCAAGACGCGGTCATGACCACTTTCGGTCGAGATGAGTCGATCCGCTGGGCGAGCGCTGGCGATGAGAATCCTCCAAACACGACCGCGTGGATCGCTCCGAGACGAGCGGTGGCGAGCATTGCGAAGAGGGCGGCGGGGATCATCGGCACTACATTATCTCATCAGTTCCGGGCCTCTTCAGTTGTTCTCGATTTCATACTGTATATCAACACAACATCTCCCTTCTTCAACCCCTCTTCGCGTAGCACGCCGGCCAAAGTCTCGACCTCATGGAGAACCTCCCGATAGGTGAATCGCTGCTTATTCCCGCTGACCGGGCTATCCCAAATCACCGCCGTTGTGTCACCATTGCCATTCTGCACATGCCTATCCACGCAATTGTAACAGGTATTGATATCGCCGTCTGGAAACCAAGACCAGGACTGGTGCGTGGTGCCATCTTGCAGTTGTCGGGTGGATTTCTCGAGGGCTCGGGTCGGAGGGGAGTCCCAGTGCAGTTGGGACGCTTGATGCATCCAAAACTCCTCTGGTGAGGAGATTGAGGATGCGTACGTCACATCTTGTATATGAGGCGCCATCGTGCTGGGACGACGTCAGTCGAGGAGCGTCCCTACTGTACAACTGCGTGAAGGACGCGAGGTCGCGCGAGGTCGAGACCGCGGAATAGATGGCGAAATGATCGCAGTATTCTGGTGTATGCGAGATGGGAATCTGATATTTGTCAATAATTCGATCTCGTTCCTTGTCTTTATTCTATATCCAAATGTTAGGGTAGGTCGAGTTCATCGTTCGGGCGCCCGGGCGGGATCCGTTTCCCGAGGATGATGCTCATTCACAAGGGACATCCACTCGTCCAGTGATACTAGTACTCTACCGGTGATAGTCGCTTGATCCTTGAAGTCGTAGCTTGCAACTTTACCCCGAATATCGGTACAAACATCAGGATGAAAGGATAGCTCCGTGAAACATAGCGTTCCTTTGTTTACTCGTAGTAATGTGCTTTGCCGATGTTGTTGTATCCGTGAGGATATGGTGCTGTCGACCTCCACTCATCCAATGGCGTCATGACTAGTCTCAGAATCAACATATCCATGCACTAAGTCCACGATCGATATATTTTGGGATTTTTATGGTTCCATGTGAATTTTGTTGGTGAGACCTGTATTCATGCCAGTTTTGATGTATTTCTGTGTGGTGGTTGAGTAGCAATATCAAGTTGGGTACTTTATGAATATTTAAACTGGATTCCAAGCATACTCCACATGTTGCAAGTGTTGACTTTGATATCAACACGGTTCAACCATTGATAGTTTACCACAACCGATCAAGAACGCACCATAGCCACGCGAGAGGCCCTGGGCAACCATCTGTAGCATGTATAAATAACTCATAGCCAGAAATAGTGATTTAGGATGGAGTAATTGAAGGCATATGGCAAGATGTCTGATTTCAAATGGCTGAGCGACTATTCAGGAGTATCACAACGACGCATTCGCACCATCTTTCCCCTTCTTCTCGATCTCTATACCAAGCCTTGTAGCTACAGTTAGGAATCCGTCAAGGGAGACGTCCTTTCCATCGCCCCCTTTCTCCACCAAGGGAACCCAAAGGTCAACCCAGCCATCCTGCTTTGCCTGAGCAATCATCTCCTGATTCCAACCCTCCTCACCCGGCCGCTCAACATAGATGGCCCGAAGTCCGCACGCCTTTGCAGCCTTCAAGTCGCCCAGATGCGCTGCAACCATAGCGCAATCCCGCGGCTCCAATCCGAGCTTGCCGACCGCCCCAAGGTACACGCGCGGAGACGGTTTATACGAATTGAACTGTTCTGCGCTGAAGAGGTGCGTGAACGGCAAGTCGCCAAACGCCTTCAGGTCACGGAGTAGGCTCAGGTTCCCATTGCTCAGGGTGCAGGTCGAGGCGACCTTGCTTAATTCCCCGATGCCATCCGCCGAGTCGTTCCACGGCTCCAGCCGATGCCAGACGAGGGAGAGGTCCCGGACCTCCTCGGGCGTCCACAAATCAACGAGTCCGGCTTCGTCCAATAGCTCCTTCAAAGAATCATGATGATGTTCGTCGATGGTCTTCCATGGTATCGTCGGATCTTTCGCGATGGATGCTACGAACGTGATATATGTGTTCCGCCAGCGCTGGGCAAAATCAGCCCAGTCCTTCTTGCCTGCGCCCGAACGTGCAACCGGGGGAATTAATTTGGATGGATTCTCCAGTGCTCGATTGCATTCTGTGACTAAGGATTCTGTGACGGACTTGCGCCAATTGACGCATGTTCCAAAGACGTCGAACAGAAGCGCCCGCGGCGGGGGTACCAAAGCCGAATTTAACTGCATATCTTGAGCTGTGTGGCCGATCCGGTAATGGAACTGGATGAAGATCAACCTTCGAGAACAAATTCGAAAATAGTGTTTGTTGTTGGAAGGAAGTAATTGCGTTTGAATGACTCTTTTGTCCCATTTTGCCGAGCAGTTGCCGACGTGACTAGGAACAGGTATCGATAAATATAGTAAGCTTGAGAGCATAAGATACTATGTCTGGACATGCATTGAAATATAATGGAAGACTGAAAACCGCGAAACGCACGTTATGAGAAACCAATCTTTACTTGGAAGATGGCTGCGACTACATCATAACTGTCACATAACTGTCCCGGAGCAAGAATAGATAGTTATTCCTAGAATCAATGAAAGGGCACTGCACATGACCGGGCCATAAAGGAAACATTTACCATACCATACTTACCTTACTCTCCGCAGCCACGGTAGCACAAGAATATTCTATCGGACAAGGCAGGTAAAGTCAAGGTCCGCGGGTAGAGTAGTAGGTCGAAGAGCAGTGATGTTCATCGAAGTTCGCTGGAGCCTACTAGACACATGCTTGATCAAGCTCCATGAACAACACTGGAGGGCTGACCACCAAAACTACAAGTACAACCGTACAATCAAGCCGCCCGAGGACCAATTTCGGGGAGACAGCTGCCTCAAGATGTTCTGTTTACACCAACAGCCTTGAACAAGAGCAAATACGGGGACAAGCAAAGTCACTAAGATAATCAAGTGATTGAATTATGCATGCTTCATTCCCGTCGGTTGATCCATGATAGACTCCGATAACCTAATATGATACAAAACCCATGAATGAACACCCACTCCGTTGCACGATTGATTCGTGCAGGCCCCAGACCATTGAAGCCAGGCCTTGTCAGCCGATCGAGAAATTCGTAAAACCCATGCCGCTGCGAAAGCAACCCCAAACCGCTTAACCACCGAACCCGTAAAGAGTGCGTCCCTGCCTCTTGAGGGCGTAGACAACGTCCAGCGAAGTGACCGTCTTTCGCTTGGCGTGCTCGGTGTAAGTAACGGCGTCACGGATGACACCCTCGAGGAAGGACTTGAGAACACCACGCGTCTCTTCGTAGATCACTGGATGAGATGTCAACGGACCGATCAAAGCAAACGGTGAGCAGGAGGAACATACTGGCCGAGATACGCTTGACACCACCACGACGTGCGAGACGTCGGATTGCGGGCTTCGTGATACCCTGGATGTTATCGCGCAAGATCTTTCGGTGGCGCTTGGCACCGCCCTTGCCGAGACCCTTTCCGCCTTTGCCGCCTGTTGAGTGATGTCAGTTGATGCCAACCTGGGATGGAAGGACGGATGACACTTACGTCCAGTCATGTTGATAGATGGAAGATGGAAGTGATATGAGGGTTGAGTGGTTGATAGAACTCAAAGTGAGGCTTGGATATTTGGAAAGCACGGTAAAGATGACTGTGAGTGGATGGATGAGAAGAGAGGAAGAAGTTAAATGGTGGGGAGAAGAAGATATTTGAGTTGTGGGGGGGGGAGCGGCGCGTCAGTTCATCAACATCGACTAGGGCACGCGTGGGTGGTGATGGGCAAGGTGGTGATGGCAGGGGCAGGGGTGGTGATGGGGCTGGTGTGATGGGGGAGTTCCTGCCTGAGGGGATCAGATCTGATGGAAGGAGGGAGGAAGTTTGATGAACCAGGGGTGGGAAACCCCGAAAAGGAAAGGCGGTCACTTCCGAATGCAGGACCGAATTACGGTTGATGTGATTGGAATAATGCTGTTACAGAGTATTACGATGTATCACTCTGTAGTAAATACGTGAACTGGAGCATTCCAGACATATGATTGGCTGTAGGATTATTTCCATACGTAATTCCATACAGGGCACGCGTTCTTGATGTCCTCGATCACACTTCAATGTTGACTGCCTGATTGGGTTTAGTGCGCTTTCCTTTCGAACATCAGAACTTCCCCGCGCTCTGATTGGCCCCATCATTCTCCCAAAGAGTGCTCGCAATCCTGACGGTCTAAGGAACTCTGACTCTTGCAGATTCCAAACAAGACGCGGCGCTAGTGATCAACTTAATCAACAAACTCTCAGGCAGCCGCTGAACCATCAACCGCCTCCGCCCCGCTCGCCCATAAAAATCTCTCCCTCCCCCAACTTTCCTCTTTCTCACTACACTCAACCACACCCATCTATCTCAGCCACGCAACACCAAAGCATCCATTCATCCACAAATCCATCAAATCATCCATTCCAACTATCGAAATGGCTCGTACCAAGCAGACTGCCCGTAAGTATTATCATCCATCATCATCTAGAGTCGTGTGTCCCTCATCGTCCGTGGTCGTGCAACATCTGCATCGTCATGGATGGTCAGGAACTCGCTTCAACAACTCACAATTCCACAACAACAATCACTCACATTTATCACAGGTAAGTCCACTGGTGGCAAGGCCCCGCGTAAGCAGCTCGCCTCCAAGGCCGCTCGCAAGTCGGCCCCGTCGACCGGAGGTGTCAAGAAGCCTCACCGATATAAGCCTGGTACCGTCGCTCTTCGTGAGATCCGTCGCTACCAGAAGTCGACCGAGCTCCTCATCCGCAAGCTCCCCTTCCAGCGTCTCGTCCGTGAGATCGCCCAAGACTTCAAGAGCGACCTCCGCTTCCAATCTTCCGCCATCGGTGCTTTGCAGGAGTCCGTCGAGGCTTACCTCGTCTCGCTCTTCGAGGACACCAACCTTTGCGCCATCCACGCCAAGCGTGTCACCATCCGTACGTGTTCCTTGCATGCATACATTGAAATGTCACTAACTGTCAACAGAGTCCAAGGACATCCAGCTTGCGCGCCGCCTTCGTGGTGAACGCTCTTAAGCGACTTCTCTTTCCTGGGTGAACAGTCAAATGGCTATGGCGATATGGGGATGAGGGTTCGATCGTGCCCTCTGGCGTTTAGGACATGATGGGTTGCTTTTCACACTCACAATGAGGAACGATGGGAACTGGGTCTAGCCTTTCATGGCATCGTTGCGACGCACAACTCGCTTTGTATATTAATCGGAATATGCCTCTGGCATAAATTCACGATCACATTTCAAACATTCATTCATCTTTGCCTTTGATTTCCGTCTGTTCTTGCTGTGTTATGAGTGTCCCGGGCGGTGCCGCGACCATCGTGTGTCTGGCGCCTGCGATACAATATTGATAGGACCTGCCCCGTTGTGACTGATCTACAGTAGAGTCATTTACAGCATGTTGAACCAGGAAGTTCTGGTAATTATTCCGTGATGCGCGTCGGATCCATTCCTTGCTACTGAGATCTACTTTCTGGTACGTAGTATCCTGTAATAATTCATCGTCGATTTTGGGCCTGGTTTGCCGACCGTGACATCAAGCGGCTGTAAGTGGTGGTGGTGTCAGGGTGTGTCTGTTACCCTGCAAGGTACAAGCAGTTTGCAGAGTTTGCACCTCCCGCCAAACATTTCCATCTTCTCCAGCCTCAAAATCTCTCCAACTTATCGATGCGACCGGTTTTTACGTTGGGTAGCGCATTGTTCTACTAATTCCTAATCGGACCTACATCGCCAACATGAAGGGTTCTGCAGAGAAGCTGGTGAAGTCTCGGAAACGGAAGTCCGTCGAATTCGAAGCCGACCGTTCCAAAGCTCAGGAACCCGTCCCGTCGAAGAGAACAAAACCCACCAAGGAAGATGCAGTCCCCGAGGACGATGCCTTGGTTCCTCAAGAATTCGATTGTGAACCGGAAGCGAAGAAGTCGTTCAGCGACTTGGGATTGATCGACTCACTCTGCGAGGCATGCACGGCGCTGGGATACAAGGAGCCCACGGAAATTCAGGCGCAGGCAATCCCACTGGCCTTGAAA
Organism: Eremomyces bilateralis CBS 781.70; assembly: GCF_010015585.1. Lineage (NCBI taxonomy): Eukaryota > Fungi > Ascomycota > Dothideomycetes > Eremomycetales > Eremomycetaceae > Eremomyces > Eremomyces bilateralis. The sequence goes on along the minus strand of NW_022985094.1, from coordinate 72,214 downwards.
AATGATCTCATTGGGATCGCGGAGACGGGGTCAGGGAAAACTGCTGCGTTTGCGCTACCGGTAAGTGTGCCCTGTTGAACCTCCTAAACCGCTGCTGACAGCTCGAACAGATATTGCAAGGTACTGCTGCCTCCAAGAACCGAATCGCGCTGTAGCTAACATCTTCCAGCACTTATTAGCGAGTCAGGGACACCGACGCTGTACGGACTTGTTATGGTTCCTACGAGAGAGCTTGCGTTCCAAGTATCTCAACAATTCGAAGCGCTGGGAAGTCTGATAGGGGTGCGGTCTGCCGTCATTGTCGGAGGAATGGATATGGTTACCCAGCAAATAGCGTTGGGGAAGAAACCGCACGTTATTGTATGATGGAGCATCATTTGGGCTGGAGACATGGCTGACGGACACAGGTGGCGACACCGGGACGGCTGATGGATCACCTCGAGAACACGAAGGGCTTCTCGTTACGGACGTTGAAATACCTGGTCATGGACGAGGCGGATCGACTGCTGGATTTGGATTTCGGCCCCATCCTCGACAAGATCCTCAAAGTGCTGCCGCGCGACCGAAGAACATACCTCTTTTCGGCCACCATGTCGTCGAAGGTCGAGTCATTGCAGCGCGCCTCGTTACGGAATCCTCTGCGTGTGAGTGTCTCGGATTCATCGCACCAGACGGTCAAGACGCTCGTACAGTCATTCCTCTTCATCCCGCATAAGTTCAAGGATATGTACCTAGTCTACCTTCTGAACGAGTTCACCGGAAAGACCTGCATCATCTTCACCCGGACCGTGCGCGAAACCCAGCGAATATCGTTGCTGACAAGGGCACTGGTGAGTCATAATCGTTGGAATTGGTGCCTCGTATGCTGATGACTCTTGCAGGGCTTTAGCACCATCCCGTTGCATGGACAGCTCTCCCAATCCGCACGGCTGGGGGCCTTGGGGAAGTTCCGCGGCGGATCTCGCTTAATCTTAGTCGCAACCGATGTAGCGGCGCGTGGGCTCGACATCCCCTCGGTCGACATCATCATCAACCTGGATTTGCCACCGGACAGCAAAACGTACGTGCACCGAGTGGGGCGGACGGCGCGTGCCGGCAAGAGCGGCAAGGCGGTATCAATCGTGACTCAGTACGACGTGGAGCTGTGGATGCGGATCGAGAACGCACTGGGGACGAAGCTCCCGGAGGAGCCGGTGGCGAAAGATGAGGTGATGATGTTGAGTGAACGAGTGGGAGAGGCGCAACGGGTCGCAACCCGGGAGATTCAGGACATGGAGAACAAAGGGGGTCGTCGCGGTGGCAGCAAGGGGAGGGGTAAACCCACGCGAGATAATATGGATGTGGATGAGGCAGGATAAAGAAGCGAATTCGTTTACAGGAGGGCCGGCTCATTCCGCTTGGCGGAATGCATATGCCGGCTGGAGCGATCTGCTCGACAGTTCTATGTTGATGATATGTACAATGCTGAAACATTCAACAATATGACTAGCCTCCCGCTCATCCGTTCAAGCGGGTTCGCCCGATGGCCCATCGAATTGCTGGTTAAGGGGTACAGGCGATCCGAGATTAGGAGTTCCGTTCGTGTTCCAGTTCACTTTCTGTACGCTCGTGTACCGATTGCCGTCACAGGCACCATCGCGGTTCGATGTTGCGTGGAATACATTCCAATCTTCCTTCCCATCGGGACTCTTGAAGAAGCTGCTGTCATCAGTGGCAGTTCACACATGCGGGGAACAAAGGAATACAGGGGACTGGATATCAAGAGAATACGTACGAATTGTGCCCAGGACCGTAGTTGTTGTTGCCACTCTTGAAGATAGGCTGTCCGGTCTTCGTCCACGCTCGCGCATCCAGGGGGTTTCCTCCAGAACGGAGGGTCAGTAATCCCAGAGCGTAACTCGGCGTCCAGCAAAAGCTCGCCGAATACACCACGTGATACTGTCCATTGTGCTCCAGCAACACCGGTCCCTCGTTGACGGGCAGCTCTCCCTGCGCCTTCTCCCAGGACTGCGTCGGCTGCGACAGAACGGTGCGCGCACCAATGCGGTTCGGCGCCTCGAGTTTCGCGATGCACAGGCTTTGCAGGCCGCCGGCTTGACACGACCACACGAAGTAGTTGACGTCGTTGATGCGCGCGATGGACCCGTCGATACCCCATTCGTTCGAGAGCCGGCCGTGGAACGCGTACGTGTCCCACGGCGATGCGCCTCCGCGCAGGACGAACGGACGCTGGAACCCAAGATCGGTGGTCTGGCCCGCGGTGTAATACAGATACCACCGGCCGTCGATCTTCGCGATCTCCGGCGCCCACACGTTGCAGCAGCGGTCCTTATTACTGTCGCGCCAGACGACCTTCTTCTCCCCGGTCTTCAGCCCTTCGATCGTACTCGCCCGGGTGATCTGGACATCCTTCCAGGTCGTGGTCAGCAGGTAGTAGTAGCCGGTGTCATAGACGATGAACGGGTCTGAGCCATCGGTCTTTCGCAAGGGATTCGAGAATTTCGCGGCCGACGCGAACGCGGAGAGGGTCAGCACCGATAGGAGCGCGCGAATGACTAGCATGACTGATATGGTGCGGTAAACGAGTGATTTCGACTGAAGGAAAGTAGGCTATACATGACTATTATAACGTATAGAGAAATTCAACCTGCTTTTACCCTCGTAGCCTCCATATTCTACTTACCGTCTGTCTTTTCATTTTACCTGGGTCACAAGAGAGCATTCATTCTAATATGCTTCCTTAGATGAAATTGCCACCAATCAGTGTCGGAGAGAACGACCAGATCCCTGGCGCACGAAGGATGTGATAGATGGTTTCTTCAGAGTCGAGGCGAAGTTTGCCGGGACATTACTATTCTTGGTGCGGAGAACCGCCTAGGCGCGTACAGCTTGTAAATGGGCAGTCTATTGATATAGGATCAGATATTACCATTCCAAAGCCTGAACACTGTGTCTAATAAACGCCAACTAGAACCAGAGCGACCTCCGAGGAGGGATTCATTAATTGCAACCGAGACAAACAGGTAGCGGCAGCAGTCTCCCTTTGCGGTGGAAATAGACCGCCGGGATTATACGCTGGACCGCCGGGAGTAATTCTTACCAAATGCCATTCAATTATTCTTAACGCAATCTGGAAGAGACGGGTAGATATGGCGGATTTATCTCATACACGAGTGGTAACACTGATGAGACGCTGCCTTCAGATTGGGTTTTCTGCGGATCAATTAGAGTACCGTAGAGCTAGCTGAACAGCACTGCAGCGGCCGTCTCAGCCACAACCATAGCCACAGCAACATAGATGCCACAGCCACACGCCACTTTCCCCGATGCGGAAATTCGGAATTGGAGTCAGAATTCTGTTGTGGTGATGGACCAGTCATACCCCACACACTGAGCATTTAGGAACAGGCAACAGCAGAAGAGAGAGGTTGGATTTCGCTACAAAGGTAGAACGCCCTCGGCAATTCGCAATCATGGCGGACACGGTCTACATAGACGAAGACGTCGGTCTGGACGAACCGAAACAGCTGGGAACCCAAGAATTGCCCTTTCGATCCCTTCAATTCGCATACGTCCAACGTCCCGCCGCTCCCCAATACCTCACAAGAAAGTCCAAGACGGGTGTCGTCCCTGAGGGTGCCGACGAGTCCTCGCGGGAAGAGTGGAAGCCTGCGGCGAAAGCGGCGCTGAAGAAGGCGGTCAACTACTTCGAGGCGCAGAAAAAGAAAGCGGCCAAAGCGGTCGAATTGGCGGCAGCGAAGGCAAAGATGGATGAGGAGCGACAGAAGGTTCTGGAAGAGGCGAAAAAGATCGTGCTGACGGAGGACGCGAGCTTGCCCAAGCCCGTCAAGATCAAGCTCGATGAGGCCGACCCGAAGATCATCAAGCTGAGGAAAACCGACGAGGGCGCAGAACCGGGCACCCGAGTCAAGATCTTGGGACGAGTGCACCGAGAGCGCAAGCAGAAGGGGGTCTTATTCATCACATTGCGTGACGGCTACGGATACATGCAATGTGTGCTCTCCGGGGACCTCGCGAAGACGTACGACGCCCTCACCCTGACTCGGGAGACTTCGATGGAAATCTATGGCGAGCTGTGGGAACTCCCTCCAGGTGCGCACGCGCCGGGAGGTCGAGAGCTCCATGTCGACTTCTACAAGATCGAGCCGCACTGGAAAGCCGTGGGAGGCGAAGACGCCATCACCAACAAAGTCCAAGGAGGAGGCGATCCGAAGGGACTGCTCGACATGCGACACCTGACCCTTCGAGGAGATACGGCGTCGGCGGTCATGTTCGTTCGGGATGCGGTCGAATCGGCGTTCCATCAGGCGTACAAAGAGATCCGGATCCGCAAAGTCTCGCCGCCCGCCCTGGTCCAGACGCAGGTGGAAGGCGGGGCGACGCTGTTCAAATTCGATTACTATGGCGAATCGGCCTTCCTCACCCAGTCGTCCCAGCTCTACCTCGAAACGTGTTTGCCGTCCATGGGCGACGTCTTCTGTATTGAGAAGTCTTTCCGCGCCGAGAAATCGCTCACTCGACGCCATCTCTCCGAATACACGCACGTCGAGGCCGAGCTGGACTTCATCAGCTTCGACGACCTCCTGACCCACCTTGAAGCCATCATCTGCCGCGTCCTGGAGATCACTCTCGCCGACCCTTCCGCCGCCGCGCACATCAAGGCCCTCCATCCCGAGTTCACCATGCCGGAGCGTCCCTTCCTCCGCATGAAGTACTCCGAAGCCATCGACTGGCTCGTCGAACACGGCATCCCTAACGAGGAGGACCAGCCGCACGCGTTCGGCGACGACATCGCCGAGGCGGCGGAGCGCCGCATGACCGACGTGATCGGCCGCCCCATCTTCCTCACCCACTTCCCGGTGGCGATCAAGGCGTTCTACATGCAGAAGGACCCGACGGACCTGCGCGTTACTGAGAGCGTCGACTGCTTGATGCCGGGCGTCGGGGAAATCGTCGGCGGGAGCATGAGGATGGATGACTATGACGAGTTGATGGAGGCGTACAAGCGTGTGGGCATCGACCCCGCACCGTACTACTGGTATACGGACCAGCGAAGGTGAGTCATCGAATTAGTGGGCTATACCGACTGCCAAGCTGCTTGGGCCCTTTGGTCCGTTTGCAGGACAGTTGAGATGGAACGAAATTTGAACGATGTCGCTAACGATTCTTTCATTAGGTACGGCTCTTCGCCTCACGGTGGATACGGGTTGGGTCTGGAGCGGTTCCTTGCTTGGTTGTGCAAACAGCATACGGTCCGTGATTGCTGCTTGTATCCTCGATACATGGGTCGTTGCACTCCGTGAGATGTCATGGCTTGCGATGATCGACGACCCGAACGTTAGGAGATTACTTGAACCAATGCTACGCTTCTTTCAGCACTACAATAGACACTCAAAAGGATACCAGGTTGCAGTAGGACGAATACGAATCACTGACCATCGGCTCATTCAATAATACAAATGACGGATTTGAAGTCCATGAATCTCCATTCTCCCCATCCTTCGCCAGCACTCATCTCCTTGATCCATTGGTGTGGCTGAACCATCACATCCTCTCTCATCCCCTCATGTTCTGCGCGCCAGCCCGAGTAAAAACTGCCATGGCCCATTGGCTCCGTGGATATGATCCGGTGAAGACCGCTTTGACCACCAGCCAGACGTGTTTAACGCATGACGAAATCAAGGAAATCTATAAAAAACCCAATAGCCCAGACAGGTATGCTTTTGACGCCATGTAATGCAATTGCTCGTTCATTCGGGCCGATGGGCTGCGATGTGTCAAAGGGGGTCGAGAGAGACATAATGATTTCAGTTCAGACCATGTCCCTGGGCCGTGATGAACTCAAGGAAAGGAATAAGAGAAATAGTGAAAGGAGTTGATTCAGGGTTGCACTGGGTAGGGGTCAAAGACCACGTGAGAAGTTGTGATGCGGTGGAAGGAGAAGATATGGAATAAAACGGGGACTTTCGGATTGCTGATTGAACGTTCCTAAGGCGACAGATAACACCATCAAGGCGCCAAACGAAGGGGCCGATATTCGAACTCGATGAATCGCTTAGTTTCACAGCCCCAGGGCACTTGACCATGCCGTTTAGGGATCCGGACGCGGAGATTTGGGTGTTGTGGAATCCCGACGCGCCAGTTGGACGCACAGTACAGGGAGTCGGGTTCCCCCATTGATGCCCGCCAAGCCCGCCGGAACAAGTTGCCCGTCGCGTCCCGGTCCAGGCCGTTTTTCGATTTCTTTTCGCTGCGCTTCCGGATGACTGAGATGCAACCGGTCGGTTCTGTTTTGGTTTTCTTACTCGTTCTGGTGCCGCATCCAACCACTCGAATCTCCGGCCCCATCTGAGACATCGTGATGCTGTCGGTAAGCAGCAAATAGTAGAGCTATTCTGCATTCATTGACGCAGAAGCAAGTTGCAGAGGAGGCTCTGCATATGTAGTTCCATGTCGGCGCAAAGCACGGACAAGTGCCTTTTGTTCCGCCGCACAAAAGGAATCATTGACTTTTAACATGGCGGCTCTGGAGGCGTCGTGCAATAAGCTCTTGAAGTTTCTCGTACAACTGGGCTTGGTCCTCAGAGAGTTCCGCCCGCTCAGATATCGGAGGGGAAGGCGGACCTTGACCAGCACTCGCAGTCGTCGCGGAGTACGTGGTAGATTTGGTCTCGCCGTCCATCTGTTGGACAACTGCATCGGGTGCTTCCGACTGTATTCTCGTTAGTCTACCTTCTTAAAAAAGGCACTATGCTAGAGTAGTACTTACGATCAACCTGAGGATCAATGATCCGATGGTATCACTGGCCAGCCCGAGATCGGTCTCGCGATCCGCGAAGTTCACAAGATCCAGCGCAGTTCGTTGGTCCAGGAACGAGCGCTTGGAGAGCGTATCGGCGACCCGAGCGGCGTGGTCATGGCCACGTGGTTCCAACTTGCTACGTTTTGAGGCCCGGCCGTCGCAGCGCAAATCGCGGAGCCTTGCAGAATCGCTGGAACGCGTTAGAAACACCATGCGATATTCTTAAAGGGGGCTATAAACTTACGTTCGCACTTTGCCAAGGAAATCAAGTTTGACGTTCCGGGATGCCACGCGATAGACCACATTTTTCCCCTCTTCCTCATCTTCCTCGTCGGAAAACTCGTCGCTGGGCTCGCTCTCATCATCGATTTCAAAGAGGACCGTACCGGGTAGCTGCGATGGCCGCAGATTGGTGTCGATGACCTCGGGTTGCTTGGGCTGCCGGAGTCGGTGGAATCGCTCTCCCAACAGTCGTCGCTTCTGAGCCAGGCCAAAGTCATTGTTGGCTAGCCGCAAATCATGGCTCACATGCCTCGGGCAGACAAATCGGTTTCGCGACTTTCCATCTGCCCTCAATGGTGGAGGATTGGCCATCGGCGGGGACACGCAGTCCAAGTGCCAGTACGTCTTGCATTCATCGCATTGGATGATTGCACGTCCGGTCACAGAAGAAAGTCCGCATTGAATGCACAGAATGCTCGCATCTTTGGAGTCTTTGAGTTTCAGATGGCCAGATTGATCGTCCCAACCGCTGCGAGTTTTACTGCGATGGTTTAGTAAACATGCTAACCAACGGGGAACGGGGAACGGGGACCACTCACATCTTTTCGGCGGGAACCGAGTCATCGTAATCGCCACCGGGACCACGCCGGACACCTTCGAAATGATTCTCCAGCCATCGCGGAAGTTCGAAAAGTTGCGGGCACGTATTATCGGCGGCCTGAAGCAGCGGCTGGAAGATGGTGCGTTCATAGCGGCGAGGGTTCTCGTCGCGCGACGCGCAAGGATTGCAATACCAAGGCTTGTCTAATCTCTGCGAGCTCTCTTCCAGCGGAGGATCGGCGCACAGGAAATGATATGCATTGTCGCAGTTATCACAAACCACGAGCAGGCCGCCACCGTTGCAGGCTTTGCAGGCCTCCTCGTTGTCCGACTGGGAGATGGGGGTTAGTTGACGATAAGAGAGATCGATGCTGACGGAATTTTTCATGGAGAAGGATGGAAAGGATGGAAAGGATGGAAAGACATGGACGACGAAAAGCCGTGAAAGTGACAGGACGACGAAGACCAAAAAGAAGCCGACAAAGAAATCCAGGAAAGCGAAGAAAGGGCGAAGGGAGGATAAAGATGACAAAAGTGAAGTGGCACCGCACCACGCGCAACTAGTCTTTTGGTGCCGAGATGGAGATGAAGGGTCATGGAAGGATCATGGATGGTGGATGGGCAGGAAGAATGTGTGTGTGAGGTGCGCGGGTTGGAAACTTGGAGGAAGTGCCGTGGCGCGGGTGATGCGAGTGGTGGTGCGGGTGGTTGGACGGGGGAACGTTTTGGGGGGTTTTTGAAAGGGGAGTGGGGGGTTTTGCTCACCATCAGCTCTTCGCTCTCCTCCAGCCCGATCGGGCTCCCTTGGCCACCAGTATTTCGCCCGCTGCCTGTGCCGCCAACATTGCGTTTCTTGACCGGCCTAGAAATGTGACAAATGGTTAGCCGGCTCTTTATCACTCATCTGGCGTCGTTGCACCCAGTGAGAACTTTGTCGCCTTGAACATGCTCCGGATCTCCCAAGGTAGAACGCGTAATGGATGTCCGACCGTCCACGTGTGCTTTTTTAATGTGAAACAAACACGAAAATGTGAATAGAAGAACAGACTGATCTTAGGGAAATGGCACTTACGATGTCTTAACACGTGCTGCAGCCGTTTTCAATTTGTTGCCTTCTCGTGGTGATGCTTCTCGGGAGCGGCCTGCAAACGGATACTGCAGAGCATGCGCCGTCCGTGGAGGCAGGAGAGGGCCAGCAAGAGACTGTCGGGTGGTTCGCGAGGGCTCAACGGGGGCTGGTGCCCGCTCCTCGGCTTCCTTAGCCCGCTGCACGCTGGAGCGGATCTCGCTGGAATCGACGTGATAGTCAGGGAATGCTCGCATGAATTTCTTGCGGAGCAACTGCTCAGCCTCGGCATCCATCGGACCCGCCATCGCGTCGTGGGATCGCTTTTTGTTGTGCTGGCCGCCAAAAAATGTCGCCATGGTTCGATTCAGATCTCGGAATGGGCCGTTTGGGCGGTTGGAGGTACGGGGGCTGTTACCGATGAGGTTCTTCAATGCGACGGTGCTGGGTGAGCCTTCCTCGACGATGGCCTCGTCAACAGAACTGAGAGACGAAGTCGACGAGACACTTCTTGCCCGTTCTCGCCCTTGGTCGGCTTGAGATTGATCGTTGGTCGTAGATTTTCCCGTTCCGTTGGTTGTCATGACCTTCCGTGGTGACCTCCGCTTGCTACCGGGTTGACTTGATGCATCTAACGAGGGGTGAACGGGCGAGGATTTGATGGAATGAGAAGGTTGCGAATCGGGGGTGTTTGTTGGGAGATTGTTGTGAAATGGTAGATGGGATGGATGAGGTGAAAATTGGGTGTGTTGGCGGTTCTCGGCGGCGCCGATCGAGGTGATAGCCTTGATATAACCACGGTCTCGGCTTCGTGTTGAATTCATGCGCTTCGTTGACAGTGCAAAAAATCGTCGCATGAGCTCAACCTGAGATGCCGTCATCTTCCGCTGATGCAGGATGTCGTGGATTAAATCATCGACTGCAACTTCCCGCGTCCGGTTATCAAGCAACGTCTGCAGCGTGATGGCGATCAAAATTTGACCGTTCTGTTCCGCGACTTTGATCGCTTCCGTCACCGACTCCTTAAGAAGGCGATCTCTTCCTTTCGACCTTCGACGGCTAGGAGTTACCGGTGGTGGGTTTTGGTTGAGCGCGGCAAAGGAGATGTTCAGTTTCGTAGGCGGCTTAGAATGTCGCGTCACCGGACCATGCCCATTCGGAACATATTCTTCATCCTCCTCTTCATCTCTCGGCTCCGAAACGTCGCGACTGGGTTGCCCTTCCGGCATGTGTGATTGTGATCGACTCGGCGGAATGGAAGGCGTGGTCTTCGCACTGTCCAACGCGTCCTCGGACTGGTTCCCGAGCGCCGACCGCGACAAGGTCGATCGTCGGATGGAGTCCTTCGTTTTCCCCTTCAACTTGAGACTCGGCAATGACCCCAGCGGCGCCATGGTCTCGAGCACTCCGACGCGATCAAATCCATGCTCTTCGAAACTCGGGGCCGGATCCTTCAGGGGAGGCTCGTCCCACACATCGGGATCCACGCGATTCGACTCTTTGGTGGTCGTCTGGGTCGACGGTTCATTCGGGGAATGGACATAGGGACTGGAGGTTCGCGAGGTGCGATTCGACTGGCGGGTGGCTCTGAGCGCGGGCATGTTTCGCTGGAACGGGGGCACGCCGCAATCCTGGTGAAGGGTTAGTCTGCGTAGCCGGACCGAAAGGGAAGGGGAGAATTACCTGGCCACACACTACTCAGTCAAATTGTTGTATGCGATACGTGGTGGTGGGTGGTGCCGCGTTTCCATGAGTTGGGGGGAGGATACGGGGTTTGAGTTGAAGAAGAGAAGTGGTGAGTGCAGTGGTGAGGGATGGAAAAGAAGGAGTGCTGCGGCTGCGCAATAATCTCCCGCCGGAGTGTGTTAGAGCCTGAGGGTGCCGCCGCACTGCGTCTCCCCCTGCGCTTCCACCAAACCCTTCCACCAAACTCCGTTCACCCTTTGGCTCCTAATACTGTTTTTTCCGTTCTTCGGTACCGTCCAACGCCACTTATGTGCGGAGAGATTTTTGGTAATGATTGATTTAGTCTTGAATGAAGAGAGATGAAAGATCTTGATCTTTAGGATCTTATCGAGTTTCCCCTTTTCCTTGGTGTCGCTCACATGCCATCCCATGAAAAAAAGGGCTGCTGAGCCGGTTCCCCTGAGTCCTGAGATCACCCTTGGGTCGTCCTAACCAGGCGGGATGGATGCGGATTACAACGGAAAAAGTGAAGATTTGATGATGCAAGTCGATACTGATCAATCAAATGTGACGATATGTACTGGAAATGAAATATTCACTTTATCATGACTGATTAGAATTCATCCAAGTGGCGAATCTAGGCTCACATGTGGAGGCGTGAAGGTCCCTCAGTCGGTGCTAGAGCAAGCAAGAGAGCGCGGTATGGTGAGCAGAGTAATAGAGAGCTGAGAATGCTGCATCACTCAACAGTTCCATTGATTTTTGCTACCGGATATTTCTATGTTACGTCGTTATCTTCGCAACCCGTTGCCATTCATTCGGCCTTGAAGCGATGATCACATGGTCCTGGAAGTTCTCGTCTCAGAAGCCCTGCATTCGTGAGGAAGACACCAAAGGAGGTCGGGGTCGATAGCATCAGATGTACTGCTTCTCGACGAACTCGCCTACTCATCGTCATCGTCATCCTCATCGTCGTCCTCCTCCTCTTCAACTGCCTTCTTGGCCGCCTTCTTCTTGGGCTTCTTCTTCTTGCTCTTCGAGGTGCTGACCTTGGAGATCGGTTGCTCGAGGATCTTGAGGACTTCCTCGTCGTCGATCTTCTTGTCCGTCTTGAATTTGGTCACATCCAACGTCGGAGGGGCGCTGAGACGGGTCATCCCATTCTTCGTTATCGCTGTCAATCGTTAGTCATTAAGAGCCCGTTAAAATCACGAGCAAATTGATATGGGGCATGGCACGTTTCTTAGCCGCCAGTTGGTGCCAGTGGTCACCAAGACTGGTTCAGAAACCCGCTCCGTAGCCCGACAGAATGAATCCGAGAACCGATATAGGAAGCAGCAAACTTACACACTGTCGTGAAGAGGCGGGCAACTGGCTCGTTGTCTTTATCTGCGACCACTTCGTACTGTCGAACCACATTCCCACGGACACATTCCATGACTCCGATCTTCGCCGCTCGTTCGTCATCGAGTTGGCGCAAGCTGAACGGGAACGTCCCAAACTTCTCCTTGATCTCATTGATCGTGGCCCGCGAACTCGGTCTCTTGAGATCGAACCGCGTGTCCGTCTTCCGGTGCAGCGTGGTGCGATCGGCCAGGTTCTTGATTTTGCCGCTGCCCAAGCTGACGCCGATCTCCACGCCCCATACTTCGCCGATTTCCGGCAGGCCCTCGCCCTTCAATCCGTCGCCGGGTGCCAGGATGATCTTCTTCTTGCTCTCGATCTCGTTGCGGTCGAAAAGCCAGCTGGTGGTGCTGTCCACGATGTTGCATCCGTAGGCCTTCACCACTTTGTCCAGCATCTGATTGATCTTGGTCTGCGTGGGAGCTTTCTGCGCGGATGCCTTCTTCTTCTCCTCATCGGTTCCCGCGGTAAGGATTCCCGGCGGGAGCATAAGCCTCAGCAGGAGCTCATTCGCATAGTGTGTGGCCAGGAAAAGATCTGCTTCTCTTCCGGAGATCTCGGCTCCTTTGGCTCCAACCACGACCGAGTCGCAGACAATGGTGCCAAATCCATCGATCTGTGCTCCCAGCTGGATCTTGACGACTTCTCCAGCCTTCAAGGTCCTGCTGGCCTCTTCCTCCTCCGACTTGAGTGGCGTATAGGGGGTGACGTATGAGCTCGGCGAAACGGTGGTCGGATGGGCGAATCCCTTGACGGTCTTCTTGCCTTTGTAGACCTTCGAGATCTCTTCGGCCAGGAGGGCGTCACCCTTCTCACAGAGCTCGACAATATTCGCGCCTTCGTCGCACCATCCTGTCGAAATGTGAGATAGGGACTTGAGGGGCACCGGAATCATGCGTACCTGACACGGTTTCCAAGACCTTCTGGGAGATTTGCCCCGCCTGCTTGTACTTGGTCAGAGTATCGGGGTTATTTAACGAGTAGTCTGCAGATCAGGATTTGTTAGATAGTGCAACGGGTAGAAACATGATCAAACAAGCGGACTGAACCAACCAATTGCTGCTTCGGCCATGATTTCTCGGGTTGCAGCTTCTTCGCTGCGGGTGAGGAATAGCGGTCAAAAATCCACAGAGTGATTGTGGGTGTGTTTGTTCGAGGTTTGATGTGAGGGCAAGTGTATGAGTCTGAGTGTGTGTGCCGTGTGCGTGTGTGGGCAACGGTGACGGGACTGGACTGGAGCGAGCCAAAGGCGGGGCATGGAGGGGAGGAGCCCTGCTGTGGTGTGTTTCGTTCATCTGGTGACATTTGACAATCATGAATTCACTGAACTGTCACTTCCTCGGAGGTTTTCATCGGTTCATCAAGATGCTCGCCACAGAAAAGTCCAATTGTCCAAGAACAATGTCCTGTTAATACTGTAGACCAGACCAGGCAAATTCATCTGATGTAGTACACCCCGATACGGCACATTGATTGATGGTGATGGAATTCATGTCTTGAGCGTTTGACGTCATCCCGGATAGAAGGATCTTCGCGTCTTCGGTATAGAAAGCACAATATCACCAACGACGGCTCTATGATCACTGATATAGATACCGGCTTCAAATCGGTTCGGTAGCACTGCATAGCTCCGGACATCCCAATCCAGCCCGCCACCATCGTACCCCTTTGGTCCGACGAACAAGAAGTCCAGCTTCGTCGGCCACTCATCGTCAGTGAATCCCGTGAATGTGTGATTGTCACCATAAAGGTTCTCGTCCGCCGTCAGACTCTGCAGATCCTGCACGGGAGAATCGTCCGATGTGAGGACTTTGTATGCCTCCTGTGTCGGTTCGCTGTTGAAGTCCCCGGCCAGGATCACTGGTAAAACTTCCTTATATCGATGATTGTCGTTGAGTCGTAGACCGGGAATCGACCCTTTCAATATCTGCTTTTTGATCTGACGGACGATGAGCTTCGCAGATTCCAGCCGAGATGTCGAGCCTCGGTGATCAAGATGCGTGTTCATCGTCACCACTCGGACCTTGCTCTTGCGATGTTGAAAGCGCCCGATGGTCAGGATCCGGATCGTGGCGGCATCCCATCCTTTCGATGGTTTATGGGGTGTCTCGGAAAGCCAGACGGTTTCTGCATGTTCTAACTTCCATATAGATGGTCGATAGATGATCGGGGAGTATTCGCCGCCCTCTTCACCGTCGTCTCGCCCAACGCCGATGTAAGCCCATGGAGGCGAGCCGGAACCCATGCCATATGGATGATTCCGATTCAAGCCGTTCAAGACGTCCACCAGCTGACCGTGCAGGACTTCTTGTAAGCATATGAATGCTTCTGGGTTGTATAGTGTGTTGAAATGAAGTTCGTTGATTATACCGGGCACTCGAAGATTCCATGCCACTTCTCCAGGCGACGGCGTAGAAACAGCATACCGAATGTTGTGTGTTATAATTCGGAATGCAATATTGAACACTCCCTTCATGGTCACTTGTCCCCGAATTCCTGCAATTGAATCGGGTCTTGTTGAGCGCTAGTGATAGATTCCGGTGGTAGACGTGGTATGGCAGCGACTGATGTCGAAGGCTTGCAACCTCACATGGTACAAATAACTCTCAAAGCTAGGAGTGGACTTGCCGTTACACGTACTTCGAAAGTGGTGTTTCTATAACTGATGTATCTATCCGGTTACAGTCTTGACATCTAATCTAACTTAAAAACATCAATGCTACCCCGCAAAGGACAACGACACCTTTCTGCTGCGTGCTCGATTCACAGTAGATACTAGGAACACTGAGGTAGTTTGTGAGATGCCTATGCAAGCCAAAGGTCGGAAATTTTGACTCAGAATGATGACTCAGAGTATCTCTGAAGGGATCATTGCCACGAGTGGACACGAAATGCGTTGGGAAGGGGCACCAGAGCCGTAGCAACGGAATGCTCCTCTCCTTTCTCCAAAGCTTCCGAGTGTAAAGGAACCGTTACCATTTCTCATTGCTACCGAGCAAACCAATCCGAATAGTGGTGTAGCGTGAGGAGCAAGCTGTCACTCACCTATTTTGTGTTGATTGGAATCATCACATTGCGTGTCTCGGCGAACGACACCCCATCCAAAAAATTTTTGTACAGGCAATTATGTTAATTAGCCTCGTGGTTCATGATCTGATAGAGCTTGATGGCGAGCGACTCGGCAGGAGAGGAGAGAGATGCACGGGTCATAAAAGGTGGGTGCATCGTAGACTCGGATCAGGAGATCTTGAGTTCCGCGGCCTTCCGCACACGGTTCATGATGGCTCCTGCAAGTGTATCATCCGTGGAGTCGATACCCTCAACGAGTATCGTATCAACCTGTTTCTGGTCTAGTTCGCGAAATGCGGCAAACAAGCCACGCGCAATGTCCTCCATGCCTGGGCCAATATCAACATCCCAAAGGGCAACTGGATGAGCAGCGCCTTCAAGGAAGAGGTTATGACGTTTCAGCACTAATGGCTTCACGACTGCATCGTGAGCACCAGTCTCTGCAGATATCGAACTTCGGGAAGACACGCTATGCGTAGATTCAACCGGCCGATGGCTCATGGAGTGACCGTCTTCGGAAGATCCGGACCTTAGGATGGTATCCATATCCCAAGCTTTTGTTCTAATGATTCCGATGCCTTTCGATGAGTCTGCACTCTTCAAATCCGGTATGGACGGAGCGGTAGCGCCTGGTTCGAATAGGACAACCTTCGCGCGAGGCGAATAATGTCGGTATTTCATGCCCGGTGCTCGAGGCATGCTTCTTGAGATGGCCTGATCGTTCTCCTCCGTATCCCCCTCCGCTTTGTCCTTGTATGCCACTCGTACATTTTCCCACCCTTCGCATTCTCTTAACATAGCGACGGACACCCCTCCCGGCCGAAGGACTACAGGACCGCCATCGGAGAGTCCGTCGACCACCGTGCTTTCCACACCAACATTAGAAGGTCCTCCATCTAGGATCAGCTGGATCCTTCCATTCAGATCTTCAAACACATGTTCGGCCAATGTAGGAGAGGGACGTGTGGATGCGTTCGCTGATGGGGCAGCGAGCGGTAAATCGCAGAGTTTGAGAAGAAGAAGGGCAAGAGGCGACGAAGGCATCCGGGCACCAAATGTATGCAACTTTGCAGTTGTGAAGGGTGATAGGCGCCATTCGCTTTGGTCGGTAGTAGGAAGGATGATCGTTAACGGTCCGGGCCAGAACCGTTGAATCAAGGCTCGATATATCTTGGGTATCGGTTCGTAATCATCGCCGCCATTCGACGGCGGTAACAACCTTCGCAGTTGCTTGAGGCTGCAAACATGCACGATGAGTGGGTTGTCGCTGGGTCTTTGCTTTGCAGTATAGATACCTTGGACGGCACCCGTTCTCGTCGCATCGGCACCAAGCCCATAGACGGTTTCGGTAGGGAATGCGACAGGTACGTCGGTATTGTGTAGAAGGTCGACGGCAGTCGTCAGGCTCTCATAGTCCACAGTGTCGCGATGCCATTCGACTTGGAGATCGTCTTGCGAGGAGAAACGCCCGGGTCGAGCTTTCAAACACCCAGCTCTTGAGGGGTCTACGCGCAAGACTCGAGTCTTGTAAGCCGATTGGCCATCCCGAAGTGAGGCCTCATTTGACATGGTGGAAGTCGTTGGGCCGCCGGTTATCGTTGGTCGAGTCGAAGGGAGACGGAATGATGATGCGGCGACATTGAGACGGCGCAGTGAACGGCAAGGGAAGCGGAAGAGCATCAATCAGCATCCTCGACGTGTCGATGAAAACCCATTCGGAAGGAGGTAGGTATGACTCAATTGTTAACACACCTGACGAAGATTTGAGTGGGAAGTGGATATATTTGTACTGTCGTTCTCATAAAATTTGTCCCCGCAGGGTGTGTCCGGTTAGTGTTGCGCAGGGGGTTGGGATTAGGCAAATACCTGTTCGAACCCCTGCTTGTTCCAACCGCCTACTTGGCCAGTATCACCATCCTGCCGTCTTAACCACTATCATGAAAACCGTGATATCTCTACCACCACGTAATTATATTGATAATTAAACACGGGAATAGTCTTTTCTAGTAGGATATTTGCCTCTAGATGCTGTACCGCCTCTTGCACTGGTTTGATCTCTTGAATGTGTGCGAACTTAACATTAAGATCTATCTGAACCTTCTTCTTCCGTTTTGGGGCTGTGGCGGCATCTAGGCGGGCCTGGAGAAAAGCGATTTTCAGATCTGACGCAGCCTGACGCGCCAGTAGCAATCCGACTGCCTTGACTGCCTTCTCTAGGTACGACTTGGTCGCTTTCGCCACGCGTGTATTCTTGCTAAGAACGCGCAATGCACTCTGTATTTGTTTGGGCTTGTAGGGCGTCGTCTGGAGGACTAGGGGGACTGGTATTGGGGTGCGTGGAGGCGTGTTTGGAGTTGAAATTGAGGATCCGGTTTCGGTAGGCGTGGGCGGCACCACGAACCGGTTATTGAAGCCTTTTGACGGGTCCCACGGTATAAAACCTGCAGCCTTCCATCCTGATCTGATTGTACGGTCGGTTAGGCGTGCCCGACGCGCCTCCGCATAGAGGACAGTGAATCTACATCGTTTAATCGGTAGTGCCTCGTCGGTATACGCACTTTGGCGGAGGAGGGCCTTGTAGAAGCGTTTAGAGGTGAAAAGCAGCGAGATCGAGAGGTTGAATGATATGGGAGGTATGCGCAAGTAGAAAGATCACAATCACGTCATTTATCCTGCATTCGTATAGAGTAGAAGATCGATGACTGCGTGGCTTCCGTGCCCGTCCATGAGTAGGATCCTGTACCGTCGCTCTGTAGCGGTTTCAGGGATGGAAACCGTAGGAAGCCATACCTACGCGTGTTTATCTGAAGTCCATCCGTTTGGATACCACATAATGGCAGTCTGGAGGTTGTTTGGGGAGCCAAGCAGCTTGTAGAGACACACCTTTCTAGATAACGTTTGCTTTGAGATAGCGAGCGGTTGCAGACTGATTCTAGATGTCATGATGCGTAGAAGGGGAGCCTTTTAGAACATGGCTATTGTATTCTAGCTAGTATCGGACCAAACGAAAGATGAAGAAGAAGGAAAAGAAGAAGGAAAAGAAGAAGGAAAAGAAGAAGGAAAAGAAGAAGGAAAGGAAGAAGAGAAAGAGGAGAGAAATCCGTCCTACATAGTGCTCGACTCCCTGGAGTAACCTCGCGTGTACTGTCAACGGTTAGACGACATACTTCATCTATCGGCAGTCCACAAGGCCACCAATATCTTCTCCCAAAGGTATCAATCCGAAAGGCGTGCAGTTTGACTCGTTACATGGTTCGATTGTTGAGCTGTAGAGCGCGATTACATGCCCTCGAGGCGGTTTTGAAGCGTAGCTCGATTGACGTTGAATAGGGCCGCAGCTTCGTTTTGTGATTTGCATTGACCGGTCTGTAAGGCATTAATGGCCTGTAGGAGTATCTCCTCTGAATTGACATCGTAATATGATATGGTGGTTGAGATATTAATTACGCGTTTGGTGATGGTGGTGAAGATGGTGATACTGGCCAAGTAGGTGGTTGGCCAAGTAGGTGGTTGGCCAACAGGCACGGTAGGGGTACGAACGTATCATGACATGGACGTACTATGTAAGCTGCTATTATTCCATTCTGGGAATAACGGGAGAAGTGGGTCACGACCCATGGGTTGGCACTTGGTACTTGGCAGAGCCGCATTCGTTCGAAGTTCGAACGAGCCAAGAAACGCCTCCTCCATGGACCACGGTAGTACTTGTGGTCTATATAGTAACTCAAGCTCTGGTATTAAATATTAATATCACCGATTCTACCCTTCGCTACCTAATTAGAATTTTCAGCGAACTTACTTTTGCACACACACCCGCCGGTATTGGCGACACGTTGTGGTGTTGAAGTTGGGATCGAAGACAGAGAGATACTGTAACTGTATGACAATCTGCCCGCCAAGATCGAATACGGCAACTGCATGCTGCATCTGTGCTCTATGGCTGGGGCTTGGAGGAGAGCTGAATGGAGAAAGCTTTCGTTTTTCGGGGATCTAAAGTATCCGCGGGAGGCTTACATCTTGGCTGATTAGAAGCCGAGTTTCCCCCATACTACGTATTCTCACCTTTGGGCTATGGTCGTATTGCAGTCCAGGGGTGATTCCACGGTTCCGCGTGACTCAGATTTGATCAGAACCTTAAAAAGAGCTCAAGGGAACGTAGAGTCGGTCTCTGCGACGATGGAGATATCGGAGTATATCTCATCAGCGACCCAACCGTGGAAATACTATCCGGAGGACATCTGAGGAGGCATCCTCCCAGGCATTTTGATCTATTCAGAACTCTCGTGCCTGGCGTAAACGCCACGATGGTTCAAACGCTTACTCTCCTTTCCCTAGGAGTACTCAATTCGCAATGGACCCCTCCAGGGTCCTGTCTCTCAACGACAACGGCATGGGGCAACTCTTATTTTCTTGGATATCATAAAGACGCTGGACACGATCCGCAATGCATACCAAACGTTGCCGCTGCGCCTACGGTGAGCGTTGTAACTACCAACGGACTGACGCCGTCTACCTACACGACCACCATTGCCCCATCACCAACGATAACCGCTATAGCTCAGCTAATGCCCAGCGCCGACCAAAACATATCCTCGGTAGGATATTACTCCCCAGGCATATGTCCGTCAGGCTTTATCTACGCAGCCAGTTTTACCGCGGGATTGCCGGGGGCGGGCAAGGAATCAAGATATATTTGCTGCCCCTCAGGATTTCTAGCAGAAAAAGGTACATCTACAAGAGTAAGAACGACGAAGGGGGGAAGGAGGACTACCCGGATAACAACTTACGAGTACCCACTATGTACTCAATCTGCCAGAACCATCACGAACCTCTGGAGTATGACGCCGGGATGGCCGTCGGTGCGGCCATCGTCATATAATGTGTCCCAAACCTCAACAACAAACCGGAACTCGAAAAGCGTTTTCTCTATAACAGCGTCTGGGATAGTGGTCGCATGGAATCCAACGGACACTCCCGTTGTTGATTATATCCGCAATAACAACATTCAGCTACCGCCGTAAGATTCTGCAGAACACTATTAAGGAAAACCGTAGCTAATCTAGATGCCCGCAGGCTTCCACAACCACCAAGAAAGAAGCTGCCCGCTGGTGCTATCGTCGGCATTGCGGTCGGCGCCGTCTTCGTCGCCATCCTCATTGCCATCATCTCGTATGTGTGCCGGACACGATTCACCTACCGGAGACTCTCGAAGCAAGATGATTCGAAGGAAATCTTGACCGGTACGTCAACTACGTATGTAGGCGCTGTCCCAACTACGCCGTACCCCACGGTGGAACTATCCAATCTTCATCCAGCGGGCCTGGCACAATCGTGGCAACACCCAGGTGGTGTCCCTTACGAGGCGCCA
Organism: Eremomyces bilateralis CBS 781.70; assembly: GCF_010015585.1. Classification (NCBI taxonomy): domain Eukaryota; kingdom Fungi; phylum Ascomycota; class Dothideomycetes; order Eremomycetales; family Eremomycetaceae; genus Eremomyces; species Eremomyces bilateralis. The sequence continues at coordinate 51,976 of NW_022985094.1, read as the reverse complement.
CCGCAGTACGACACGGCGGTCGTGCCGCAGAAGCCTTGAATGACGGCGATTTTTCCATCGAAGCGTTAAATGATACCCTTGGGTCGATGATGTTAGTTTCTTTGAGTTCAGGGGCGCGTTTGGGTCCTTGGAATTATCTTCGCAATGCGTTGTGCGAACTTTATTAGGTCAAATGGCACCGACTTGTCGAGCGCGAGGAATGACTCGGACAGGCACCGACCGCAGGGCATTCAGATACCTATCTTGCCTTTGATCAGATATCCCTTATATTTACCACCGGGACGCAGTTGTTCAAGTTGTAATTAGTCCGTTTATACGCGCAGTGAACAGTATTTCGTTGAAGTTGAACAGCCGATCGACGCACTGCTGGTAGAAATGAAACTTGTCGATTTGGACCCTGTCAAGGCACGTGCTATTAATACTCATCTTAATGAGGGCTCGCAGTGTTTATTATCGATGAAGATGAGAGTACATGTACCCCTCCCTAACAGAATGGAACGACTGGGCAGGGGAAGGAATCTCGCATAGGTCGGTTGGCAGGGAATTCGGCCGTGTAAATAGTGCGTGCAATAGTTCAATCGGTGGGAAGTGCGAAATTGGGACGGGGCGAAGTAAGAGAGGAAATGGGCAATCGAATGGTAGAGGAGGCAGAAGACGGTTATAGGGATCCGAGGAGAGGACGGGTGGTGGTATTTATATTTTGAAGATTGCTAGTGAGATTTTCCCCCCGATTTCAAGATTTACCCGGCCAGCAGGTAGCTACAGTCTAACCTAATTTGTTTAGAGTGATACCGACACTTGCTTCGATCTTGCTTCGATCTGGGCTTCGATTATCCATAATCCATTTCACAGTATTTTCACTCCATCTGATGCTGGAACACGACAGACGCGGCTAGGTCTAGCCTCTTCTATTAAGCTATGCTCATGTGTTCTTCATATTCCATGTTACTGCCGGGTTACACCTTCATTTTGCTACTACTGCACGCGAAGACTACGGTATTGACAGGTTACATCCGCTCTTGATCTCTCATTACCGGACCCATTCATTCCAGTAGCGATCGCCTTCCCCGCTTGGTGGACACAGAACGACGGAAAGCAGCGATGATCTGGATGCTTCCGATCGATTTGTATTCCTTTTTAAAATGTTTCTTTATTCAAGTTATTCATGTCCTCTACCTCCTTTTCTATCATTTTGACGCGTGGTTGAAAAGCATCATGAAGTTTGCGACCTGGTTTTTAACGGCCTCTCTGGTTTTCTCTGACATAGGAGCGTGTCATCCCAACAATACAAGGACGTTTACCAATCCTATTCTACAGAAGGAGGCGGCGGATCCGTGAGCTACATAGGTTTATCGTTGCTAAAGTCTTTCCTAACGCCGGCTTAGTTGGGTGTTCCTTTATGAGGATGGGCTCTACTACATGATTCTGTCGGCCAACAACGGTCTAGAATTATTGCGTAGCCCAAGGCTCACGTAAAGTTCCATATCGCTAATCTATCTTTGATCGATCTTACTCATCCAGCTAGGGACTGGAACAACGCCGAGTCAAGGACAATCTTCACTCCACCGCCCGGTACGAATTACTCTACGGATATTTGGGCTCCAGAATTGCACTCGATAGACGACCGTTGGTACGTGATATTCACCGCCGACCCGAACAATGACAGTCCGATTCCTGAAGTCGACATGCTCTGCGACTACAACTGTCCAGCTGTGTTTCACCGCATGTATGTTCTAGAAGGGTCAGTATCACATCCATGGGAAGCCGAATATACCTTCAAAAGTCAACTTGACACCTACGACCAATTCGCGATAGATGGAACCTATTTCCAGCACAAATCGGGATTGTACCACATCTATAGCTGTTGGATCAACCAATACGATGCCTGGCCCGCAAATCTATGCATCACAAAGAGTACGTGGCAAGCCTTCGCGTTCAATCTGTTTACTGACTCGAACAGTGTCCAATCCCTGGACAGTGAGTTCTACACTCGAGGAGCGGCAAATTCTTTCTGCGCCTACAAAGCCCTGGGAGAAAACCCCGTACAATCGAACCGTCAATGTTCGCATGTCGTCCAATGAAGCCCCTCAACAACTGGTTAATGAAAAGACCGGCCAGCAATTCATTATCTACTCTGCCGCTCGCTCGGATAACAGAAATTACTGTTTGGGTCAGCTGGAGCTGGTTGGAGACGATCCTATGGATCTTTCTTCGTGGAAAAAGTTAGAAGAAGGACCTGTGTTTTACCAGAACCCCGAGGAAGAAGCTTTTGGTGTAGGGCATGCCAGCTTCACCAAGAGCCCGGATGAAACAGAAGACTGGATTGTGTACCATGGCATGAGAGACCCGACTTTTGGATGGTCCGCCAGGACGATCAGGGCCCAGAGGTTTTCGTGGAATTACGACGGTTCTCCCCGATTCCCCCGGCCTGGATATGGCCCATATGAAGCACCATCAGGACAGAGGTGAACACAGGTATTCAACGGGTTGGTATTGCGTTGAAAGTTTATAATACATATGCTCTAACTGTGGTCTCAGACCGTCCTAATTTATTTTGCCAGCAATTGTTGTCTACCATCTTGGCTACAGAGAACTAGCTATTCCTAAAATCCAGGATCCAGGCCACGCTGATATGCCCTCACTCATGCCAGTAGCTTCAACCACTACCACTCCGCCCTTGGAACAAACTTCTGATGCTCGCCCTTCTCACTATGCGCTTCTCAGAGTCTCGTTTGATCCCAAAATTCCCAGTGAATTCGACACCTTCCATGGGTGCTGATGATTTGTCCATCTCCACTGCTGCCTCGCGAACTCCAACTCGTGTATTCTCTCTCTTCGCGTTCTCTCTTTTCGCATCCTGGATTTCCGTATCGTCAGTCTCCGAGTCCACCGCAGGAGCTCGCGGTTGAACCCCTCCATTATCCGCCAAACCCACCTTCATTTCTCTGTATTTACCTTTATTCCCAATATTCTCGCTTCGCGACATCGTCACTAGCTCGTGAAGAGGCGATACATCCGGCGTGCTTTTCCGTCGTTTGGCAGAAATCATCAGCGCCGACCAGAAGTCATCCTTTGACGACCCAGCGCTGCTACTACACTGGTCACTGAATGGCGAGCTCGACCACGTGGATTGGGGTTGGAGAAAGGATTTGTTTAACATGCCCTCCAGGGTTGACAATGCTTCCGCCCGCTCGGAATATGGAGGAGCCGTTATATCTGTTGTTGGAGGCGAAGGCGGAGGCGTCTCTGGATGGGAGGAGGGAGTCTGTGCTGTTACTTGTGCTGCGTTGGTTACTGGAGCGAACTGAACCCCCAACTGATTTCCCCACCGACATTCGCTTGGAAAGTCACACGTGTCCCAGCAGTTCTTCTTGGAGCCCTTGGGCGCGCTCTGCGTGTTCCGCCCATCATCGGTAGCAGTATGGGATTGATCCGCCCTTCGCCAGTCGCCCCACCGCTTCCACCCTTGATAATCGAATTCACTGGTGCAAGCTTTGCCGCGTTTGGGGACCTTGGGGTGGCCGGGCCGTTTGGATTTGACATAGCTGACCCCGGAGCAGAAGTAGTGTCCGTCCACGAGGCATCGTCGGGTCACGCCCAAGGGATACGATGCCTTGCAGATGTGGCATTGCCAGAGCCACTGCAGTGGCGACTGTGGAGGTGGGGAGAGGGGCTTTCTCTTGCTTTTTGGGGACGTCGATCGGGGACTTTCAGCTCTGCTGGGTCGGGAGATATTGATGGCGACTGGAGTAATGGGAGAAAAGGGCGATGTAGGGATTGCAAGATTGGATGACCGATATGGAACCGAAGTGACCCGCATGATGGCGAGCGTCGAGCGCCGGATGCTATACGTAACGATAGATTCAAGTCGAAGGCCGGCTTCGAAGCAATAGAGATTTTGGTAGGGCAAAACAATCGAAAGGGAAGATAGAAGGAAGAGCGAGTCTGCAGCTGAGATATTTATGGTCAGGTTAGAAGAGGATCTAAATGATAGCCAGCTGTGAACAAAGCCAGACGCCAAGCCGATTAATATTGTGAAGATGAATGGCGCGCTGAAGCAAGACCGCCAGAATTCTGCTGTTCCAATTCCCAAGATAGAAGGGCTTTGTTCCGGTTGCCACGAGGTCGTGTGTGAGACACATGTTTCTTTGTTTCACGGTCACTTTGAATCAGGCGCCGTGGATCTATGACCAGGTACCCATTGTCCACGTAGTCTAATGAGAATCAAACATGGTTTGTTGGTGATCCTAGATGCTGAAGTGTGTTCACGGTTGGCTGAGATGCCTCAGAATGTATTGTGGATGACGGTGAGAAGGGAAGCTGGAATGCCTGCGAGCGAACTCCTGGTTGGAAATGGATGTATCACAGTCAAGCGAACTGAGCTCAGAATCAACATGGTAAACACCAGGACTGTGAAAAAAGTCGGTTTGGACGCATGAATGGGAATATCTCGGCGACATTGGATAACGAATGACCCTGGGTGAAGACAAAGACGGAAGGACGATCGGTCGCCCGGTGGTCCTACGCTGAATATGCGAAAAGTTTTCTTTGTTTCTTGCCGGCCGTTCCAAGTGAGGCCTGCTTGTCTAACTCATACATACCGTAGCCCATGTACACAATGTACCAGAGTCTAAGTCGTGGCCAGTTCAACGCCCAGAACACCAGGTGCAACTCAACATTTGACGCCAGACAGATCAGACACAATGGAATAGGTTTTTCTCGGGGCAAGGACTTTTGACATCTTCCTAGCTCTTATATCTCTCCGGCAGTATCGAAAGTCTGACATGTTACGGACTGGCGATACATTGCTCAAAATGGAGGTAACGTGAAAGGATATCCGCTGTTCTTCATCCGGAAAACGCTCAGGAGAAAACTGTAAACAAGGAAGAGTATGCCACTCCAGATGAACACAGCTACTTGTTGCCTCTTTGGATCCGCCGTTCTTGGAACTTTGAGAGCCAAGGTGATCGTGGCGAATGCAAGCATGCCGTCTATGACGCAAGTTAGCACATTTCCTCTGCATGACGTTGATCGGGAAGTAGAAGCTCACATATGCCAGCGATAATCTGGGTTTCGAGGCCGAATTGACTTTGAAAGCCTCCAGCAAAGTAGCTGATCCCTCCCTTGCCGTTCCCCGCGACGTAAGGTACCTTACGAATGTGATTAAACATTTGGCCGCTTGTAAAGACTAGGACCAAGACCAAGCTGATCGCAGCCCACAGATTCCGGTTCTGGATGATCGGTAGAAGATATGGTGCGGCAACGGCAAATAATGTAATGAGACCAAGCACGGCGGTTGTGATGACCACTATTTTGACGTAGTTCACAGGACGGCGCACGGGGGGATGAGGGCCGCTAGGGAGATGCCTACTAAGTATGGCGTGGACGGACTCGGCGGTTTGTGGGCTGCATTTAATTTAGTACTGTAATGATCGCAATTCACTCCTTAAGGCTCTCTCACCCTGCGTTGAAATCGAATCGTGTCGGCTGAGGATCCACTTTGGCATCCGGACCAATCGTTGGATGGAATATCAACAAGACCGGCGCGGTTTGGAGATTGAGCTGGATCATGTTAGGAGAAGTTACTCTATTGCCGTCATGGTGGAGGATCATACCGATTGGAACGTCGCTTTCCCGTCTATGAAATCCAGTGTCCCAAAGAGCAGCCTTGACTCTCCGCTACTGTCCCCTTTCCTCCAACTCTTTGCCAACAGCTCCCATTCGGGCTGGAACAGCCGACATAATTCGCATCCGAACCGCGCCTCTAAAGCCGTGAGCAGCACCGCAACGGTGTAATCTCTCGGGGCGGAGGTCAATCGATCGTAGGTGACGTCGACGAGTTTCATGGGGCTTGGTTTGTTGTGGAAGTCTTGGAATGGATCGGTGGGCTTCTTCGCACCCAGGACGCCAAGGGGAAGAAGGCTCACAAGCAATGGGAAGAACCTCATGGTGGCTTGGGGAACGAATGGATAGGCCAACTGCCTGATTTCCTCTTGACAATGTTGTTGCTCAGAAATGTCCGCTGTGACGCTTCAGTTGTCTTTCGAACAGCTTGCATGTTCGGAATGGCATGATAGGCTTATGTCGTCCGCCGTAGAATAGGGAAGAGTCATGTGATGTATATATTAGAGTCACATGATGTCAGTCACGTGCCCACTGTTTGTTTACATGATGCCTGACCAGCAACCGCTATCCACCACTCTGAACCAGACGAAACACCGTTGTCGTTGTCGCATCACCCAAACTCCAGACCACTATCGCTGAATATTTGGAGATGCATACTTGACTAACACATCATTTGCCCCGTATTCTTCGAAAATGCCACAAAGACCCGATTTCTCCGAGGCCTTGAAGCCCGATGAAGTAGGAAAGGCCTGTCCCTTATCGCGCTTTCAGTGGTTGACGTGTTCGCAGCTTCGACAAGCCCTCCAAACCGCTCGACTGGAGCAAAACTATGAGCAAAGCGTCAGCAATGTCGAAAATGTGGTCAAGGACGAAGATATCAGGAATCTGCGCTTCCAAATGCTGCTACTGGAGGACGAGAACGAACAACTGAACGAGCAGCTCCTAGAAGACGAGGAGAGGACCGAGGATGTTCAACAACAATTGGAAGATTCCCTGGCGCGTTCTGAACAACTTGATGCTCAAGTTGAGCGACTCTCGAACGACCTGCGCCAGAAATGCCGTGATGTCGAGACCATGAGAGTAAGTCAACATTACATCTTGTATGCGCTACGCTGACCACGGGGGTTAGGCCGAGATACTGTCCCTACAAGGGGTCTCGACGGATTCCACCAAAATTCTGACTGAGAAGCTGGCACTCACGCGTGAGCTTTCGACGATGAAACCCGAACTGGAGCATTTGCGGGCACAAGCTGCCTCGAACCAGACATTGCTTTCCGAGAAACTTGCCCTACAGCGAGAAGTCACCACTCTACAGGTCGAACTTGAAAACGAAAAGAAAGCAACCCAGCGCGTCTCCGCAAAGGCGTCCAAAACTGGTGCTAGCGACAAGGCGCAGATCGAGCAACTCCGAGAGGAGCTTCAGGAGTCAAGGCAAGAGCACAAAGATGCCGTGCGAGAGGCCGAGAAGCTTCGGGGGGAATTGGAGGACCAGCGACGGATAAATCAAACAGCAAGTGAAAACGTCACATCGGACACGTCACAGCTGGACGGTGTCAAGAAGGACCTTCAGAAAGAGAAGCGGGAGCGCGAAAAGGCTGATAAGGCACTACAAAAGGGGCTGACGGAATGGGATGCACAGAAGGCCGTCTTGGAGGACAAGCTAAACGCGTTTCGGACCAAGCTTAAGTCCACCAAAGAAAAGCTTAAAGAGGTCGAGGGCAGCCTGGAGAAAGCGCAGATCGCAGAGGAGGTTGTCAACAAGAAAGAGGCCAAGACAAAGGGCACCAAGCGGAAGTTGGCCCATACTGATCTCGATCCCGATGCTACCATCGGTACTCCTGGAGATGGCTTCCGTGCAAAGCGTGGCAAGAGATCCACGCTTCCTGGTGACAAATCCACCTTCTCCATCACTCCGTTCCTGAATCGATCGACGAGCGTGCTGCCTGAGAGCCCTTCACCCAATGCCACCCCCTCCGACAATACCCAATCGGAGCGGCCTGGAGAGTCACAAGACCATGAAGATCAAGAGCAGGAGATAGAAACCCCGTCAGCGGTCGCGAAGAAGCCGGCAAAGAAACCGGCAAAGAAGCCGGCAACGAAACCGAAAGCGCTCGTCCCGGCCGGAGCAAAGGCGAACTCTAAACCCGCACCGTCGAGAACAAAAGCCCGCTTATCAAAACTGGAATCGGTTGCCGAGGAAGGGTCCGAGAACGAGGTCCTTCCGAAACTGGATCAATCCATTCCCAAGTTGAAGCCCACCGCAGCCCCGGTACCGAAAGTCCGGAAATCGCTCGCGTCCTTTGCCACCTTCAACGACGACCCCGCGATGGAGAAGCGGAAAAAGCGAAAACTTCCAGGCAACGGTCTTGGCAAGACGTTGTTCGACGAAGATGATGGCATCCCGTCCAAACCGATCCCCGGGAAAGGTCTACTTTCAGGTCGGTCCTTGGCGAAGGGTGGGTTGTTTGGTGTCAAGGGAGGAATCAAAGGTGGATTCATCACGTCAGAAGATGGTTTCCAGTTCTCCCCTCTGAAGAAAGATCGGAAGGGGGTTGCCGGAAAGTAGACTTTGTTCATTGCATAGTAATGATGGAATACTTTGAAAGCATGTCGGCTAGCTGAATCATGATAGCATAGGACTTTGTGGGTTGTTCGATGAAACGTTCTAAATCGTGGCCACTCTGTGATGATTATGTATCGAATACTTCCTCCCGACTCGGGAGCGGCTTTCGTCTCAACGCTATGAAGTATGCCTCTTTCGATTGCTGAAACTGTTAGCCCCCAGAACAGGAGATCGATTGTAACAAAGACGTACTCCTCTAGACGCCTTGGGCTTCTCGCGATGCACCTTTTCAAAAAGTCTCTTGAGTTGAGCTTCAAATGCCTTTTCCTCCGATCCTTGGTAGAATTTGCATACGAAGTGGCCACCCGTCTTTAAAGTATCGAAACTGAACGTCAACGCAGCCATGCAAAGATCCTAATGCAACTGGTTAAATCAATATAACATCAGAGGAGAGAGGAGCTTGCTCACCATACTTCCGGCATGATCTCGAAAGGAGTTGCCGCTCGAGTTCATCATCCTAGTATATGCGTCACTAACGGAGTTCACCGAGAAACCAGTGGTCTGAGGCCAGGGTGCAGACATATCGCTCAGAACCACATCCACCACACGCCCCATGGCCACATCTTTCTCTTTTGTCGACAGACGGGTTTCGGCTTGCTCCAACTCCTCAACCACACCACCCATGGGCTCCATGCCTTCCGCTGCCAGGTGTCGGTCCATATCAATGTAGCTTTCACTCCTCTCTTCCGATGTTTCACTTTCTGCAGTCGGTGGTGGGATTCCTCGTTGGATCGGCCGTCCCCTTGCGGGGTCCTGGACATATGTGCGCACTTCTGCTTGCACGGCGGGAGACAGAAAATTGCCTTGAATTGTCGAGACGCCCCTCGGAGGTTGCGCGGGGAGCATGTCGATTCCCACCACCCGTCCATTGGGTTGTGTACGCGATATGGCAACCTAATCTGCGTTTAGTTTTCTCCCCCTTCCATTATGGCAACAAACGCTCGTCGAGGTACGGACCTGTGACCACGATCCTGGTGCATAACCCTGCGACGATGTGTTAGAGATAGTCTTAGCGCTTGACCTCGGGGTCACTTACCAAGTCGATGACAGTTGCCCCACGTTTGAAAAGGTGGTGCTTCTCATCAATCTACCGCACAGGAGGTATTAGCATCAGCTCCTTAAGAGGGCAGTGTGTTATACCTCGAGCAATTTAAACGCTGCACGGCTTTTGAGGCCTTGAACCTTGGCTTCTCTTGTAAACTGGTCTTTGAACTGGCGCTGCTTCCATCTTGAAGATGAAGACGAGCTCGCAGATCTAGAGAGCTGCAAAGGGCATCCGTCGTTGAGAGCGTGTCGTGCCAACACCGACGAAACTTGGGGACCCGGTCCGCATCGTATATGGTGATCACATCGTGGGCCGGGAACGAGCAGCCGCAGCGGACGCGACCATCGTAGCAGGACTGGTCGCATTCAGTCTTCAGATCATGGAATTTGGTTGCTCTGACCCTGCAGTCTAGAACATCAGTAGGTGTGGAGGGTGGAACGGGAGAATCGCGTTGTTGAATGGAACTTGGGATGTTCGTGAACCCCCGTCACATCCCTGCATCTGATAGCTGCCCCAGCGAGTACAGCGCTATTCCAGAATACAGAGTGATGGAACTACTTTGGTCTAACTATGGCTTGACGACGTGAAAGTGAACAGGTATCCTGTAGAATAATTGTATTGTCGCCGGCGTCTACACGGTCTACGATTTGGGCCGTCGCTTCCTGTTATATCCCTGAAGCCTTTTGATATTCGCACCCATCACTGAATGCCATTGTCCTCCATGGAACGACAGTATGGCACGTATATGATATTGCATCGCCGATAGGAGAAAGCACCAGGCAGCGTAGCATGCTTTAATATCATGACTTCTGTTGTACATGGTCTGCATAGATTGCGTCAAGAACGCTCGCTGGTTCGCTGACCCCTGATATTCTGTACCAGTCCCCAGAGAAAGGTGCGTTCGAAGAGTAGCCTGAGGTGTTAGCGACATGCTAACTGTGTCTATCAAATATTTCACTTACAATAGCGCGAGGTATACTCCCACTGCAAGCCCCACCCGAACAAGGCTTCCCAGCAACGTTGACGCATACAGCCGACGGTTCCTGAGCAATGCCCAGAAAGCTATGGCTATTCCCTGAGAACCGTATGAAGGCAAGGATGTGGAGATGGTGAATGACTACAGCTCAAATCAGTGTCCGAGTCACAAGCGACAAGACGGTTGGGTGCTTACCAACTTCCTATGGTTAAAGAAGTCCTTGATGAAGGATATATTCCAAAAAATGCGCAATCCCATGTTCAAGCAGTTTGCATAAACCACCCCGTGGCCCCCAAGTGACCAAGTATGCAAGAAGAGAAAAGCAGATCCAGCAAATGCAGCGAAGAACAAGCCCATGTATACTGATTGACGGTAGAGCTGCTGTTTGTTAGCAACAGCTGCCACGAATGCTTCCGTAACCCCATTTAATGCCAAAAGAGGGATGTAGAAACAGTACGTGGACAGCATCTCCCCAGAGCCGGTTTCTATCCACTTGGAGCCGGCCACCAGTTGGAGAAGCAAGGGTGCTGCAACTGGCCCAGCAACAACCGCCACGAGTGACATGAGGCTGTATATGCGAAGGATATCCTGAAGTAACACTTTGGCCTGGTTGATTTGCTCCTTGGGCTCGGTAACGTTCGACTCGGACGCGCAAAGTCGAGCAAAGACATTTCTAGTACTCTCCTCGATAGGCTGGAAAACCATTCGTGCAATGAGGCCGCCATAATTGGCCGCCAGTGCATAGGCACCTTGGTCGTGGAGGGTGGTCAGGTTTGCCATAATTAATGAGTCCCCTTGGGTGAGGATGTACTTGACGCTGGACTGCAGAGAAAGGCTAAACACCAGGCTGCATAGCGATCGAGAAAATGCATTAAAGTAATGTATCTCGGATGGTCTGTATGCTTCTGGTAAGCTTAAGATGGCCAGCGCGTCCCCGATGCACATACTGTGGGCGTATCTTCCGCAGAATCAGGGAGAAATTCTGCTTTGCCGCAAGGCGGCTCACTCGGACAGTGTATCCCAGAAAGAGCGTCGTCGCAAACGCCAGTTGTCCGTATGCGAATGGCAAAACTCCGTAATTCAACCCATTGATATGCGCCCAGAAAGCGAGTCCGCAAATTATAAGGCACTTGACGATGGTAGCGAAGCTCTCTACTGAGCCCCGAATTCCATATAGAAGTTTCTGCTGGGCGGCCACAAACCCAGGCTCGGAAAGCAATTCGACAAGACAAGCGAACCCGTAAATGATCAAGGACTCTCGCACGTATAAGACGGGATAGTTGGCAGACCGTAGATACAGCGTCCCAAGCACCAGAGCAAACACGGGGCCAAGGGCAAGACTGATGTAGGAGAGATTCACCACAGTCTGCACATCGTCCGGCTGTCGCTGCACGGCCACGCGGACGCTCTCGCGGGAGAAGTATAGGACAGAAATAGAGTAGAGCTCCAACTGAGTTGCGACCGCCAGGAGTTCGGGAGAGATGATACGAAGGAGGGTTTGATTGAGGATAAATGTCAATGCCCTCGAGCTGACCTGGAGGAGGACGAGGACCGTGGCACCTTTAACAGAGGTCGCAACCGCAGAGTTTGGCATTGCGACGAGGTTCCGAAGGGTATAATATTAAGAAAATCGCAATTGCGATCCATTGCCGGTTTAACTAGACATATTGAATTGAAGGAGGCTGTGATGTTGGGAGATACGTGGTGAGTTGCCTAAGTTCCCAGCGTTGATGGAGGAACCAACGTGGTCCTTCCCAGGTGAAAGTATAAGAATGGTCAGCCGAACGACCGTTACGTACCAGAACGATTGCACTCGCCTAGGCGATATTCAGCACGACGAAAAGCTCACGAAACCCTTTAAAGTACTTAATTATCGTATTTATATTGATTGGTGGCATCCACCACGATGGTTATGCTATGATGAATCCGTGACTGGAATTAGCCTTTTCGGTCGTTGAGCGCTATTAAATGTTTCCCATCCCTAACCACCCACCCTGACAGTAGGTGTGCTAGACCATCCGGATTTACATGAATAAGAAAAGGAGCAGATGATCGCCAACTTGCATGTCATAGAGCGTTAACCCGTCCCATCGAATGAGCACGAACGCAGGAAAATAATGACAGAATGAATGAAAAGTGTATCCCAAAGCCCATCCAGGCAATATTGCCTGCCAACCGCTCCGGTCATCAGCATGAAAGTCGTAACTGAACATCGACAGTCGCCTGCGTGTGTCTTGCTTGCTTGTCCTGATAGCGCGAACGCAGAGCGCAAAGATTCTGCTCGCGTGGATGAATGAATCCGCCCTCGTGCAATGAGTTGTATACAAACGCCCAAACCGGGCTAACGGAACCGGCCGAAACATCTGCTGCGGTTCGCAACAGCAACCAGCGAGTAATAGGGATATCTGTGCTAATCATACAAGGTAAATTGCCTCCGGAAATGGACCGTGGAACGGTTACGGAGACGGTGTGGAGGGCGTTTGAACCTCTGCTTTCATCCGCTGAAGATCCCCAAGCTGCGAGGTAAGGTCGGTAAGAATCTCGTCCATCGGACACGCTTGCCCAAGGAGTCCACCTTGGAATGGCCGGACCATGTTTCGAAGGGCGAGAGTGGTGACGCATGTCTGTCAGGTCATCAGCATTGCATAACCCAGTTACTAACATATCAAGTCCAACATACCTCGATCCGTGAAACTTGATGCTCCACGAAGTTGATCAGGAATCGATCCGTGAGCTCCCCGCTACGGGTCCTCATTCGTTCCAATATGGCGGTTTCCGGTGCCTTCAGTTGGGTCGTGTCTGGGTCCTCGAGCGTGCTGCACAGCATCTCCAGGCGCAAACTGACGCTCCAAAGGCTCCAAACCGTTTCCGCGTCGATGATAAGTTTGGTCTCTTGTGGCTTGTTGGCCATTAGTCCCGAGCTAGTTCGGTGCAATTTCTCGGATTCCGCTCGTTGTTGTTGGACGAGGAGACGGTTCGCTAGGGCATGTGGGTACATCAAATAGACGCGTTCGGGATTTTCAAGACCCTTGAGTCGTCGCTCACCGAGATCTTTGACTTCGAAGCCTTGGCTGCTTAATGATCGAAGCTCACGTAGGATGGTATGGCTCAGGATATCATCGCCCATGGTATCATCGGATCCGGTTGACCCGGACCGGTCATACTCATAGTGCGTCTCCAAGAGCCGTTGGATTTCCGCGATGAAATCGGACGAGACGGTAATCTGTCCGCCGTCCGCAACTGATGAGATACGTGAAGCCCGATTGACCATAGGGCCAAAGTAGTCCATACGCCTCGTTACGGGGTCGACTTCACAAACTGGAGCGCCCCAATGGATACCCATGCGAACGGAGAGACCTTTGAAGATGATGTTTCCGTCGCCGTCAAACACCTCTTGTCCGTTGACGCTGTTCAAGATCTCCTCTGGCCATGGGACTTCTAACAGCTGGCTCTGTACCGTGAAGGACCACAGGAGAGCCGAAGTGACGGTGGGAAACGCGACCATGAATGAATCACCTTCCGTCTTGACCTCGTAGCCACCGATGAGCCGCAGTTGCCTCCTCATCAGCTCATTGTGCATTTTAATGGCTGAGCGCATCGCAATCGGGAACGTCTCCCATAGCAACGTCGAGTTCTTGATGTCCGTAAACACCAAGCTCACTTCGCCGACCGGTGCATCAACCTCGGGATCGAGACGAGCAATATTTTGATCGGCCACGCCCTCTTTCCCTCTCTTCCGTTGTCTCACGGTGAAGAAATCGTCCTGCATACTAATTGGACCCATGGACATGCTGTGGGTGCGGAACCGCGCTCGTTCGCGTCGCCGAAGGTCGCTGACACCTAGCATCATCACCATGATCTTGTTCGTGGCACCAAATGCGATGGCCAGATCCCGAAGCTTCTGCGCCGCGCGCATCAAATCGCTTCGTTCGGAGCGAGCGACATCCACGGCGAATTCGGGGGTCAAGTATTCCCAGAGCTCCCGTGAAGCGATAAGGATGATCTCATCCGACTCTCGAAGGGTGATGTGATTGATCTGCGGAGCGGCAGTGACAGCGGGGGTCATGGAAATGTAACCGAACGCCCGGGAGACCTCGAGGACATCGTTCAGCTTCCCTTGTCGTGACACGAATCCTCCCGCGTCTCGGATTCGAAGACGTTCAGTGACGGTGGCAGGGTCATGGCGTTGCGTGATCATCTTATGGCCTCCCTCCGACTGTATCAGAAGGGCTTGGGCATCTCCTACGTTGGAGACGAACAGCTCCATATCCTTGAGGAAAAGCACCGTCGCGACGCTGCCGGAGGCCAAATCGTCCTCGCCTAGCTCCGGCATGCCGATGGAGCCTCGATGGACCATCTGAGTCTTGGAATCCTTCGAGTTCGCCGCAATGGCGAGGTCTTTATTGAGAGTCAAGTACGTTCGCCGGAGCGCATCGACTGGGGTTTCCGGCCCGCGCAATTTCTCCAACTCATCCGTGAAGCGGTCCTTGAAGCTTTCGTGCAGGTACTTGGCGACCTTCGAACCTCCGGTGGAGATGGGCTGGCCATCAAACATACCGACCAGCGTCTCGTCATCGTGGTTTCGGAACCGGGGAATGATTAGATCCAAAATCGAGAGATGCTCATTCCTACCCAGGCTGTCGGCCATACCATATGCCATGCTACCAACGGTCGAACCAGAGGTGCGGACTCTTCGGTCTTCAGTTTGATCGGGCACGGAGGGGACCATCAGGGTAACGTCCATTAAGCCAAGGATACGCAGCTTGGACAACGATGTAAAGTCGGTGAGATCCTTTCCACCACGTCCAGCCCCCCCCATGTAAGAGCCGGTCGGTTTGATCTCCAGCCTCTTGTTCCCGGACAGATTAAGATATCTCAAGTTGTGGTTCCAGTTCCAATTCCAATCGTAAGGCCAATTGTTGACGTTGTACTTGAGCAGATTGCTGCCAACGTCCATGATGGCAAGTTTTTGTATCTTGGCGAGCTCCGCCGGTAAGACTTGGAACTTATTTCCGTTAATGTGGAGGACTCGGAGAGAGACCACCTCGTCCAAATCTTCAGCGGGCAAGGTCGTTAAATCGTTCCCTGACAAGTACAGCTCGGTGAGATGCGGCCATCGACGCAAGGTTCGGGGTGGAATATCGTAAAGTAGATTATAAGATAGATTGAGAATGCGTAGATCTGGCAGTAGGGCGAGTTCGTCGAAAATATCGTCGGGGAGTCGATTGTCTGCAAGGAACAAATGCTTCAAGGAACTTGCGAATGTATTTACTAGCCGGCCTGAGAGACTTGAATCTTTCCGAGAGACGGGCGTGATGGTCCCTTCGGTCGTGGCGCGGGACATGGCCGATCCTTTGCGGCCGTTCTGGGTGAAGCTGGAGCTCATTGATCCCTTTCGATGGACACTGCCTCCCGATGAGCTACCAACACTCAGATACCCAGAGGCCTGGCTCGGTCTCCGGGATTGAAAATCTTCGAGTCTACCAAGCTCGTCGAAATTTTGTGTCGAGCCGGACCCAGGAGTCGGCATGTCACTTGGGTCGTGTGGAAGATTCGGGAGAGGTGCACCCGGTTTCGGGAAGGTGTCAAGCACGTTGGCGGAGACGTTCAGGGTTTCCAGTTTCCGGGCGTACCATAGTTCGGGGGGTAGAGACGTGAGATTGTTGGCACGGATATCCAAATGTTTGAGCTCCCCCAGGCGGCCAATCTCCTTTGGCAAGCTGCTCAGGAGGTTGCGGGCAATCGTGAAATGTTCCAGATGCGCGAGCCGGCCGATGTGAGGTGATAGTGACACGAAATGGTTCTTGTCGAGGTTAAGGCGGGTTAATGAAGGAGCCTTCTGGAACAGATCATCCGGGAGCTGAGCCAGTTTGGCAGAAGCGAGGTTGAGAATGCTTAGGGAGGGGATGCTGGCAGAGAAGCCGAACCGAGTGACTGGATTGTGGTCCATTTCCAACACCCGGATCCTTGCGAACGTTCCTTCGAAGGCGGAAATGCGATTGTGGCCGGTGAGGAGATACTCGAGCTGTGGAAGCTGGGACAGGACGTCAATACTTTCCATGGCATTGAACCGGACGTCGACCTCTTTGAGTTTGGTCAGATTCGTGATCGATGCAGGAAACGACTTCGTAAGACGATTGTTCGTGGCCCAGAGTCGCTCCAGCTTGGTGAGGCGTCCGATTTTCGGCACTGCGCTAATTGAATTGAAGCTGATATCCAGATCTCCCATGTTCTTGAGGTCGCACAAAAAGTCGGGAAACTCCGTCAGTGAATTACATGAAAGGTTGAGACTTCGAAGGAACCGGAATTGTCCAAAGTACGTTGGCAGATGCGTTAGCCGGTTGTTCGCCAATTTCAGACCAAGCAGTGATTCCAGTTGGTACAGCTCTGCATGTTCCAGTTGCTCCAGTCGGTTGTTGGATAGATCGAGCATGGTCAAGCGGTTGGCTAGGCTCAAACTCGGTGGCAGTTTCCATGCCTCGTTACCCCTGTACTTGATATCGCGCAGGTTCACGCACGCTTGGATGAAATCTTTCGGGACATCGAGGGAGAGGTTGCGGGAAAGGTTGAGAGAGACGATCTCGTTAGCTTTTTGGTACAACGTGATGGGGATGGTGATGAGATTCTTCCCGGAAAGATCAATATGGTTAAATTTCTGCATCTTGTTGAAGCCGGGGTCGTCCTTGTCTAAGGTGGAGTAGCCGGTCATTTTCGCTGGAAGGAATATGAAACGACACAAGTAGCTGTTGTCCTCACGACCGACTTCGTCGATGCGATCGATGTCGGTATATCCGGCTTGCTCCAACAGCCTCTTCTGAATGGCGAGCGGCCGCTCCTGGGGATCGAGCTGTCGGGATGTATCGTGTTTTTTCATCACGATATGGTAATTGTTCAATTCGTCTTGCAGAACGGTTCGCTTCCCTACCATCTGGATGATGTCGTTGACTGTGGCATTAAGGGGTAACGACACGGTCATGAAGGTCGAGTCGTGCCGGAATATACGAGCACCATATGAAGTCCCCTGATCGTCGCTGGTCGGGAACCCACTATCGTCCAACTCCCTCAAGCGTCCGAGATTCTCGTCGGCCTGGTTCTTCACTGCCCAAGACTCCGGCGCTTCCCAACCTCCATGATTTGGTTCTTCTTCTTTCGACTCAGGAGGCGGCTCCTCCCCAGCCCACGGCGCGGAATTGGAGTCGTTCCCAGGAGGGGTCATGGGTGCCGGGTGGGGGTTGATGATGTCAGTTAAGTTGCTCAAATCAGTGTCGAGAAACCACAGCGATGCATTCTGAGCGTCCGAGCGCGCGACGTTCGGATCCCGGGGCTTCTGTGCCTCTTTGATCTCCTGACCCTTCTTCGACCCCACAAACGGTAACCGGTGGTGGTCGCGCTTCTGCGCTTCCTTGGAGGTACTCATGGCTCGTCCGTTGGTCGGGAATTCAGAGACCGTGCCCTTCCTTTTCGGACCGGGCTGTGCGAATTCGGGTCCTCGTCCAGCCTTCAACGACTGCTGAAGTGAGGTGCTGGATGACGGCAGGTCTCTCAGTGCCTCACTACCTTGCCGGTCCGTTCGCTCGTTTCCCCCTTTGCGTCGGAATTTATCGAGAATCGAGCGTTTCGACGCCGCGCCGTTCACGCTTGGGGATCGCTGCGACTGAGCATCTCTTCCGATACCGCTGTGTGCGCTCGGTGTCGGACTCGCTGCGCGGGGTGCGAGCGACGTTTTTGAATTGAACGATGAGTTGGTGTTGGGGAGGTTTGGGAGTGGGTAGTCGGCACGGCGCAAATTCTGCACGGAGCCTTCCCGGGAGGTTCGTGGGCGTGGTTGGAGGGCTTGATCGGGGTCGGAGACCTTGTGGTCTTCTTTGCTTCTGCTGTGACGATGTCCCGGGAGATGCAATTTGTGGCCGGTCGAAATGGAGGGTCTCGCGGTGCGGTTCGAATCATTGGAGCTAATAGTTCGACGATCCGTTGAAGCAGGCGGTTCCTTCATATCCTGGAACTCCCATGGCGTCACCTCGCTCGAGGGCAGGGGCGTTCGTGGGCGAGAATGACTTCTTGGCGAAGCGGGTCGGCTGCCGACCCCCATATGGTTGAACGAATTGTTCCGGTGGCGCGCACGCGATTGCGAGGAATCAGCGAACGAGTACAATGCTCCCGGGGGAAGACTGGTCTGGGAGTTCTGTCGAGACACGGCTTCCGCGTACTCGTCGCCGAAGAAACCGTGAAGCTTCTTGTGGAAACTGCGGCTGTGGCTCGACGTCTTGGACCCGGAGCTTCCGGCGGTATTCTGACTGGCTACCGACGGCCGGCGCACTTCACCTTCGTACCCCGGATCGTCATCCTTGCTCCCAGGCCGAAAGCCCGGCGACAATTGGGCGATATCCTCGTTGGAGTCATCATAGAAACTGTTTCCGAAGACACTGGTCGGCATGACGGATTGTCCGGCGTTCGTGGACCACTGCGAGTTGGGGGAAGGGGCGGACGGCGGCTGTCGAGAGATGGATGGCACTCTGGGACCGTTTTCGAGCACGGCGAGGTCTTTGCGGTAGTTGTTGAAATCGGACGCTCTACCGGACTCCCATGGATAATAGTTCGACGGGACAGGGCTTCGCAAAAAGGAACGGTGAGGAGTTTGCGAACCGGGAGAGATCTCGAGGTCTTTTTCGTGACTGCGATGCCTTAGAGTCAGCGGGATATACCGAAACAATGATTCTTGCAGATTTCCAAAGTCGATGGGTCATTCAGCCATCGCTGGCCGTGCCGGGACGCGATTGACGAGAGCGTGAATGTCTAAACCATCGAATACGTATGTTCAAAGCTTAGCGACAATGGCACATGCACGGCCACGATGCGCAAGACACAGATGCGGTGTGGTGGACGATCGAGGTTTGGATGGACGGGGCGCACCAGCTCGACGCAAGCTGTGTGACAAGTGACAAGTGACAAAGAAACAATTGATGGCTCGGTCGCGGTCGTGCATAGGTCTCCCGGAGGCCGGAATGCATCAATGCAACAAGCGGAAAGAGAGTACATACTTTCTTTCTTTGTCCGTAGCGACCTTCATCGGCGTGGCTCGATCACGCTTCTGGCCGGCGAAGAAGCCCTTGACGGTATCTGAAGAGCGCCAGCTGTCGGCACCCGAGCTCGTAGTCGACCCGTGGCGGTCGGCATTCTCTTCCCTCGTCATGACGGGTGAATGGATGGGGAGGCGGCCATGCGAAGGAAATAGGATGAGGGCGGAGGTGATGTCGATATGCGGAGAACTGCACGTCACGACATCGGCATGGCAAGCAGTCGCAGCAGCGGGCGGGAAGAGGCTGCGGGCGGCGGGATCAGCAGAAGGGTTAATCGGATCTGGTCAAGATTCGTGTTGTCGGAGAAACTGCGGGCGCAATTCTGTTGTCGATGGGGTTAAGGTGAGGTGAAGTCGTGATGGAGACCTAGAGAACTACAGAACTAGACCTAAGATGAACGGGGAGTGAGACGATGGAGCAGACACAGCGAGTGAGAGGTGAGCTGGTGCTGTGGAGGTGCTATGGTAATGTCTGTGTGGGGACCTGGGGCAGAAATGTGAGGGTCCGTCCCGGTCTGGTCATAATTATTTATCATAATAATACTTTGGACTCGATGACTTTATGGTGTTTGTTGACTTGTGACAGTTACGGGTAAGAAAGATATAATCATCCGGGAATTAGAATGAGAATAAGAAGCTGGAAGACGTCTTGTTCCTGCACTAGTATACTGCACTGCGGACTGCGGTGGTGTACGGAGTAGTCATGAGGCATAGAGAGGAATAGTGGGAGAGGTGAATTGTACATAACTTCACTTCCAATTCCCTAATATTTACGTGGTAAATTCCATTCACTTGACCTCCCTGATACTCCAATGTTGAATTTAGTACCTTACACGGAGTAAGGACCTAGCAAGCTTGGGCTGATTATCTGTACAGCAGATCAGAGAGACAGGTCTGGATTTCAGTGGACAATGAGAAGCCTCAAACATCAGTTCATGTTTGTACGGAGGATTCGACGTACTTGGGCAGCCGTCAGTCACCCGGATTCTGTTTCTACAGGATATAATAAAGTATAATATATCCGTATCCCCACCATCGGTAGTACGAAATATTCCCTTACCAATAGTGTCGCACATTGACCTTTTTCCTTAGTCCTTCCTCAGATATCTCTCTTGATCTCTTTAGATCTGCTGCTGGATGATTCAGGTCATTCAGGTTGCGCCCTTACCACGTGATTACCTCCTTCTATTCTATTGACTCTTACCTCAGCAAAGCTCAGGCCATTTGTGGTCGTGCCAAGGCACCGGAGTGGACTATACCTAATCGGTAGAGTCACATGCACTCCTCGAACAAATGGCTTACCTCAGCAAGCTCAGGCTATTTGTGGTCGTGCCTGAGGCAACAAATCACACTATACCTAATCGGTCAATGCAGTTCTCGAACAAATAGCCTGAGGATTCTGTCAATGGTTCACACTGACTGTTCGATAATTTACATGTGTTTTGCACGATTTTGGAAACCTCACTTTTGCATATTCTTCAATAACAATACGAGGACTTCTTATATTTGCCCTTAAATTCACTGGACTGTGCAGCAAGGTATACTTCATCTAGAAATTGAATTTTTTTCCACTTCGGATGCTTGTGTCTTGCAAAAAACGCTGATATGTAAAAAACCAGACTGCGTCAGAATCGTCAACCAACCACCACAGTCGAAGCACCAGTTCGTAGCTATTCTCTGCTCTCGGGAGACGTTGGGTCCAGTCGTACGCTGCGCCGAGAGGAGGTTCGATCTGACATCGCCTAAATTTCACTGGGCTGTCAAGAAACGATAGAGGATTCGATTGAACGTATCAATTTTACTGTGCGACGGCTCGTTGTGGAGAAAAACGAAGTTGAAGTAGTTAAATTGCTCTCATACAAACGATCTCGACTTGGGCCAAAAATCAATGACATGATCCTCAGGCTACTTGGTAGAGAACCTTGCTAATTAGGTCTGGTATAGTGCGGTTAGTTGCCTCAGGCACTACCACAATGGCCTGAGCGTGCTAATGTAAGGCAATTGAACTCCTCAGCTTGACCACGTGACTGTTCCACAAACCGCTTCTATCCTCCTCCTTACTCTACAAGTTCCAGCTATCGTTTCGACTTTCGAACAGGCATTTATTCCGGATTCCCCGATTTTCCTGAACTTTCCCGAACTAATCCGGCCAATGGCCGATCGCATGATTCGCGTCCGATTGCCGATCCTGATCTCAGAAAGTCCTGTGCATGCGGGCGGGGTCCAGGGGCAACACGCTTGTGGACGTATGGATCAGCCACTGAAATGTATTCAATAATCCTCCAAGCCTCCATCCTCCGTGTCCACTCATTATGTATAAGTAACAGGCTAACAGCCAGGCTGGGCCGGGGAATGGCGAATTGGCGATGTACGTACCTCTTAATAGGATGTAAGCCTCGCCAACGAATTTCTCTTCGACTTTGGCTGTCACAGCCTCAGCTCTTTTGTTTTGGATTTTTGGTGTTGAGTTCGTTTCTTGATACCTCGACCCTTATTATAATAATAATCCCCCGATCTACTACTCAGTCCTCGTTATTTACGACTTCCGCTATCCGAATTCCTACTCCCAGCATACTCCTTGCATGAATTCGACGACCGCGAACACGTCATCGTCTGACTACCTTGCGGCCCTGGAATATTACCATATCGACGGAGTCCATGAGCCCGGTTGCGATACATCCCTTCACTCATTTGCTGCGAGGTCAGCGGGGGATGAGAGAAGAGGAGAGGAGGCCAGAAGGGATATGAGCAAACTCCGAACCGCGTACACCGGTACATTTTCGCTACTATCGCTAGGACCTGTTTTCGACGTCGGAATATTGGCTTGATGCTTTAAGTGCCTCTACAAACGCGTTCAAAGCCTGTGTGCATTTCTATCTGGAACCTTCTACCTATATTTTCCTCCTTGAGCCGGCTTCGGATATTTCAGTGCTTTCTAGCGGAAGTATTAGATAGGTGTTTTTGCATACGCAATGGCCTCCAACTCGAGGGAATCCAACTGGGTAGATGTGAGCAATTAGGAAAGGTTCTGAGTCGATTAGATCGTGACGCTCACAATGACCAGGGATTGCGAGGCATTGCGGCATTCATCGTTGTCAGCGGTCATGTCCTCACCGCGTTCGCTCCCGAAATCCACGCCCCGTCGAATGCCGCAGACGAACCCCCCACCCTCATGCAACTCCCCTTCTTTCGACTCCTCATCGCCGGGCGTGCAGCGGTGGCTCTCTTCTTCCTGATAACAGGCTATGTGAATACGCTGGGACCGCTGGTCAAAGCAAAGGCGGCCGGCGTGGACGTTGCATTTTCAGGTCTATCGAAAAACGCCTTGAAGCGACCAGCGCAACTCATCCTACCGGCATTCTTTGCCACCCTGATTTCATGGGGGCTAGCCAACGTTGGTGCTTATAAGATGGGGAAACATATCGATGCGACCTGGATCCGCCAGGGTTATCACGCCCCGGGCACATCGATCTCCTCGGCTATTTACAGCCTCTTCCATGCGGAGGCCTCGACCTGGACGGAGGGGTGGAATGAATATGATGGGATTCAATGGGCCATGATTGTATTACTCGAAGGGAGCATGATTGTGTACTTGACACTTCTGGCTACCCTCCCAGTTACTCCCAAGGCCAGGAGAGTCGGGTTCCTTGCGGTCTACTTTTATGGATGGATTGCCGGCACAGGTGAGTCCTAGGCTTCTAGTATCTTATGAAAAGCCTTCAACCATGCTGACCTACGAATAGCTCAAAAGACCATGAATGTCGCCTTTGGCATGCTCTTAGCGGACCTGCATGTCGAAGTCGGCGCTGACGCCGCCCTCTTACCCGCGCCGTTTCCTATAATCTCCCTTGTCCTCGGGCTATTCCTCTGCAGTTTCCCTCAGGACGCACCAGACCGTACCGCATGGACCCGAATCATGGTCAACATGATGTCTCCCATTACTCCCGCCGAAGCGGACATTCGCAAATACTGGGATTCCATTGGCGCGTGTTTGATAGTTCTGGGCGTCTACTCCTCTCCGAACGCACGGCGGATTCTTTCCCACCGCTTCTTCAACTTCCTCGGCCGCGTCAGCCTGCCCGTGTACCTCATCCACAACCAGCTCATGAAGACCGTCCTCACATGGCTGATCTACCTTCCGAGCGCGCTGAATCCTCCCGTCAATGAGCAGACCGGGGAACAGATGGACTTGCAGCGTGGATCGAGTCTGCATATGGCGGCCTCCGTGGTCGTCTTTTTCGTCATAACTTACCGGTTGGCGCTGGTGTGGACGAAGACGGTGGATCCGTTGTGTGCGAGGATCGTGGATCGTATGACAAAATGGGCATACGACGAAGAGTATCGTCCTGCTGGCGGGAAGCCGGTGGTTTTACCCCCATGAATAATAATGGCATTGGTTGGGCGTCCGGCCTGCAGCGTTCAAGCGTATGATGTTTTACCTGTTTCATCTTGTCCATATCACAAGCGCGCATGCACAACTCGTGGGCTATCTATAACATAGACTCTGTATCCCTCTTAATTAGAGAACGTCGAAACGTTTTGATACCAAGCTCACATTGCGGGAATTATCCCCCGGCAGACTGCGCAATGACCAGCCCGAAAGGGTCCCTATCGCGTTCACTAACTTCCACTTCGACGGATGTATCCTTCAACGCCTCTTCCAGACGCCCATCCTCTCTTATCCCGCTCCGAATCGTCTCCCATTCCTCCCGCACCGCCTGTAACAGCTGGTTACTCAGTACCGAATGCAGAAACCCTCGTTCCGTATTCGAATGGAACATCGTCACTACCGACTGCCCTCTTTCGATGGCGGCCAGTGCCTCGTGGTGCGACAATTCCCCGGTAAACAGCAAATCCACGTCCAAGCCCGCAAATAACGATCCGCCACTGCCCGCGCAGATGCCGACGCTCCGGATCGAGATGTCCTCGATCGCGGTTCCCTGGGGGATGGCGACGGGGAAGCCTTTTGGCTGGCCCAAGCCTCGGGCGATGCGGTCGATCAAATGCGCGAGCGGCTGTGGCTGGGCAAAGCGGACGACTCGACCCATCCCTGCGCCAGGGGATGAGGGGTCCTCGTTCGGCTTGATTGCAGAGCGGGTGTGTGGGATCGACGCGCTCGGGGGTGTCAGATGATGCTCAAATATGGTACCGGTATACATACAGCTTTAAATCGCGCTGGATAAACTTCAGCCCGGAAGGATGGGGTTGAAGAATGAAGGATGGCCGTTGGGGGAGGACGAATGGATCCGTCTCTTCGCCTGGCGGGACTGACGGTGGTCCTTCGACGGGAGAGCCTTGTAGTAGCTCCTGTGGCGGTTGCTCGATCGCATCGCCGGTTACTATATCTGCCAACCAGTCGCCTAGGCCTCCGCTAGCGGCGTCTACGGCGGTGTGAGGGCAGTAAACCTAGAGCGGTCAGTCGCTGGATGAAGATCGCGGACAGCAACGGAGGCATACACTTATCCCTTCCGTGGCCAGGCGCAGTAGCGACTGTTGCTGGCTGTCGCCAAGACTCAACGCTTTCAGTCCTTTAAATATTATCGGATCTGTCTTTCTTAGTGGGGACGCGGTGCAAAAGCAGGGCAGGCGGACGCACGATACGCCACAACAATCGACTGTTTCGTCTCGATCGCCTCGTCGGCGACGGCTTTCGTCAAGTCTACGGTCAGTAAAGCAGAGTTGCGCTGCCGTCTTTGAGGGTTATACGGCGCTTCCAGGAGCACTACGTAGGATCGTCAACTTCATGTCTTGAAATAGGAGTCGTAGCCTAAGCCGTCGTACGTCCAGTGTTATCCCAGCTCTTGTCTGCAAGTCTTTCAGGATACCTAAAAATTCTTAGTCCTATGGTTTATACGATCCCGCTGAACATTGACCTACAATTTGCGCATGGCACTGACCACTGCTTTGGAAAAAGGGGCCGTTTGGGACGACATCATTGTGGAATACTGGCGGTAGACACGACCCAACATAAGTTCATCCGCCAAACGAATGATTATATATTCCTTTGCTATCTAGAGCGTAAGGAACCTTCGTTAGTAAAATATGTTCGCGTCTAAGAAAACGTTGAAATGATGCAATGGACGATGATTTTGCGGCCGAATAATCGACATCTGCACACTGGGAATTGGCAAAATCTATGCCTCAGGCATCATAATAACATCATCATCAACATGAACGGAATTGAAGGATGAGCAAAACTTGCTGGTTATCCAACCATATCTAGACCAATGTTTTGAACAGCGGTGTTTTGCCTTTGATTTGTCCAAATTTAGCATCCAAAGTTTCGACATTTCTGAAAATGGCCTCTATGCCCAGCGATCCGTCTTCTGCCGCGGATCCTGCAACGAACCACTCCGGCGTAACCGCAGAAAGCCTGGCGCAAAAGCTGAAGGAAACTCTGGGCGCATCACTCGTTGAGATTAAGGACATGTCAGGTACGTATGCGGCAGAGATACCGTATGGAAAGCGTACGTTCTAACCCAAGTTCAAGGCGGATGCGGTCAGATGTTCGAGGCCACCATAGTATCGGAACAGTTCACCAAGAAGACTACCCTGGCCCGACATCGGCTGGTTAATTCGGCCTTGAAGGAAGAGATTGCGGCCATTCACGCGTGGACACCGAAGTGCTTTACTCCAGAGCAGTGGGAGAAGCGCAATCAATCGTCATGATGTCTTGACTTAGGGTGTTTGGCAACCATGCGACGTTACTTCCAGCATCACTAGTCGAGTTTGGTGCTTCATGACTATTGACGCATAATGGTTGTGGATGAAATTATATTGGGAGGTTCGAACCTTTCAACTCAATAGAACCCGAATCTCAGCAGTGGTTCGAGGAAATACTTGTCTCAGCCCTGGTCTCCCTGCCGATTCAGCCTGCTCCTCAATGGTCGATATCTTATGTTCCAGCTGCTCAAAATCCTCGCAAAACAACTCCGCCGCTTCCTCCGTGATCTGTCGTGCCAGGTCGGGGTCTCGTAGATCCCGAATGATCTCCGTGGCATCCATTAACGCGGACGGTAGAAAGTCGTCCAGCTGCTGGCCGATCTCGAGGACGCTCTGCGGTTGAAGGATAGGAAGCTCTAACGCTGATAGTAGCCTCCTATCAGCGTCGCTGAAGCGATTCAGCGCGTCCATGAGTGGCATGATGCCGGAGGATTCAAGCAAACGAGAATATTGGTAGTCTGTAAGCTCGCGTGAGATTCCCTCGAGGCTTTGCTTGATTTTGCCGAGTCTTGACTTCGTAAAGCTAAACGGCTGGAGCGCGGATTTTGTGGCCAAGAGACAGTTCAAAGCAAACACCTGGCGGTCCGGCTTCTCCGCATGATTCGAGATGGCTTTGCTATGTTCGAGGAAGGGATCCAGAGCCTCCTCCAAGACCGACTCGCTAATCTGTTCCTCATGGCCAGATGCGTCAATGGATGTGTCCACAGTGATCATTAATTCTCCGATCAGTCTCAAAGCATCGGCCAGAAATTCAGGGGGGGCACAGTGATCCGGGATAACCTGTTTCTCGTGTTCCAAAGCAGCGATGTGGTCCCGGACCCCGGCTTTGAACTGCCGATTCGCGGAAGTTTCGATAGCACGTAGTGTGTCCGCAACCGATCCTTCTCCACCAAGGAGCTTCGATAATATGCTTCTGTAGAATGCGACCAGGTTAGCGATCTTGAAGGCAACCCCCGGGTCGTCGTGACTATGAATGACTTGTTCGGCCCGCTGTCGCAATAGCCTGGCAACCGAACTTAAATTCCGGTCCACGAGCTCGGCTAATGCGGTTCGGGGATCAAAAACGACGCCTTCTTCGTCAACCGACCATGGGTCGTCATCCCGCCCGGCCTCAAGGCCTTTCGCAATTTCCCTGCCTTCCCCAATGAACAGGGCTTCCAGGGCCTCTCGCTCCGAAACCGTCGCCGAATGGATCCAAGCGAGCATATCTCCAGCATACCGAATGGGTTCGTGTGCGATCAGTTCAATCGGTTTCGAGGGCTGCTTCTGGTCTCCTCCTACCGACCCGGTTAAGGCGGCATGGAAGGAGTCGGACAGAACCGCCTCACGCGAGACCGAAAAGGCGTCAAGGCAGCTTCGGAAAAGGCTGGGTCTCTCGGAGAGGGCACGTAATGACCGCCTAATCGCCGCACTGATCTGTGGGTTTTCTAAATCCAGAGTCTTAAACTCCCTTTGTACCCAATTGAACAGCGATTGGAAAAGTCCATTGAGCCGTTTGGAAGCCTGCTCCATGATCTGAAGGCCGAGGGATTGGTTCTCGGCTCCAAGAAGTACCTGACAGTCGCGTCGGATACGCTTCACTTGAACGATCTTCTCGAAAAATTCATCACCTGGTGCACCTGGTGGAATACTGGCGGAGATGTCGGAAAGTTCATGGACCATGAAATGGGTCTGGGTGGCGTCCAAAAGATCCCGTTTCTGTTCCACTTCCGAGCTTTTTTCAAGGAGGTCTTTCGACTCCTTGAGGACTGGATTTATTTCCGACCGAGAAACATCTAGGTCGTTTCGCATAACCGTGCATCGCTCCCGGAGAACGGCGACGAGTTCGCCGATTTTATGGAGGTCCTCGTATTCTAAGTTTCGGTTTCCAACGAGATCGGGTTGGGGCACTCACCACAGCTATTTTCCCAAAATCCTGGACCACTTCCGCATTGCATTGAATGGTTTCCTTCTGCACATCATGGTAGAAATGCCGGCGAACTTGGTTGTAGTCGGATGCACCACGCGACTGCAACGTTTGAAGGGCATCGCGGATGGCTTGGTCAGCGTATGAAACCGATAGAATGTTGGATATTCTTGAAGACACTGTGCTTCCGCGAGGGAAACTTGGCCCTTCTGCCAATGTCGCGTCTGTTGAAGCGGATTCATCGAAGAAGGGGGATCCCATGGGATTGCTGGGTAGAGGTGTCGACATCCTGTGGTTCCGTTCGGTTTGCTTTTGAGGCTTTAGAACAAATATTTTTATCACAACAACATGTGGGATTAGATGGGCTCTTTAGTTTGGTGCCTGGCGGGTTCCTAGGTTTAGACAATGCCCACAGTGGATATCCACGTATGATGTGTTGATGTGTTCACAGTAGTGCATGATGTACTATTCAATGTTCATGAGAGGACAATGAAATGCCTGACGCAGAAATATGGGTCCAGGCAACAGGAGTTCAAGGGAACATGACTCGTGACAGGGTCATCATCCCCCACAGTCTACACCTTCAGTTGACTCCTCCACATTACACTCCGTCAAGTCTCAGCTCTGAGTCTCAGCCAGAAAGCACAACAACTGGTCCACATGACAAAGCAATCCCGTGTAGGCTGGAGCCTCTCAAAAGGTTGGCCTCATCCAACAAACATCCAGACTTACAAACGCCCTCGATCGTAATGACGCGCCGGAAACGACATGGCTTCCAACAACGTCTTCTCCCGCCTGCTCCCCGGCCAGTCACACTCCGCATCCGTGTACGAGACAATGAGACGTCAGGAAGAAGAGGACCGGCTCTCAGATGTTGAAGATGGCGATTTGGCCATTGATGAGGAAAATCTAGGAGAACGGTTCCAAGCACAGGACTTGGAGGCCCTCCTTCATGAAGACACAAAGGATACAACCTCCGCCGAAAGCTCTCCAGAGTTACGGCATCATGATTCCCCTGCACCGAGAAGATCTTCGACCCGCGGTGCTGATAATAAACCACCGCTAGACAACGTAGGATTCGGTCGCCGACCGAACAGGGCCGTCTCTCGGGATGATGATGATGACGAAGTTCCGGAGTCTCTGCTCTTGGAAGGCTTCAACGAGCACGAGACCGGTACCCGGGGCCGTCGACGTGGTCAACGAGAACAGTTTGCCGATCAAACCCTTCCTCCTCCTGTAACCGCTCCTACGAATCCGACGACGAAGTCACAATGGAGGGCAACACAGGCGCAGCAACGGCTTCACCATCCACCGTCGCATGCTGCTCAACCTCCACAAAGGACACAAGGCATGATGATAACCGACCCGCGAGAGAAAGCTATGTGGAAATGGAGTCAGGTGGTGAATTTGGATCAATTCCTCGAGCGTGTATATGATTACTTCTGCTCCCACGGCATGTACTCGATCATATTGAGACAACTCCTAAACCTAGCGTAAGATCGACTTTCCTTGGGCCTTCCCTTTATCTGACCGAAGTGTAGTACCGGGGCGTTTGCATTTGGGTTCTCAACCTACTTATTCATGTGCATCGACTACTCCAAGCTTGCCGGAAGCCGTTCCCTCGATGATGTCTACGTTAAGCACTGCGTACGGAGGATGCCATTCCTAGCACACCTGACCATGTGGCTCTTCACTGCAGTCTGGGTGTACAAGCTGATACAGCTCATCATCGGGATCCCTAGCTTGTTGGAAATGCATAATTTCTACCATTACCTGCTAGATATCCCCGACCGAGATATTCAGACCGTATCCTGGCAACTAGTGGTTGAGAGGCTTATGCGACTGAGAGACGCGAATCCCACCACGGCCGACAACTTGACCCCTCACAATAGAAGATATATCCTGCGGACTCAGTCAAAGCAGCGCATGGATGCTCACGATATCGCCAACCGACTCATGCGGCGGGAGAATTATATGATAGCCTTGTTCAACAAAGACATTCTGGATCTCGCCGTTGACATTCCATTCATGGGCAAATACCACATTTTCACCCGCACGATCCAATGGAACATTTCTCTTGCCATTCTAGACTTTGCATTCGACCCCCGAGGCCAAATACAGCCCATGTTTCTCAGCGACCGGTCTCGACGTGATCTCATCAAAGCCTTGAACACACGATTTCTGGTCTTTGGCGTGTTGAGCATCGTGTCGGCCCCATTCTTGGTGTTTTATAACCTGGTTATATTCTTTTTTCGAAATTTCACGGTACGGCAACCACCCTTGATATTGGATCAGGCTCTAACAGATGCAGGAATATCAACGAAACCCCGCGGAGCTCGGATCACGCATATTTAGCCCCATTGCAGAGTGGAAATTCCGAGAATTCAATGAGCTCGGGCACTTGTTTGAGCGTCGCAAGAACTTGGCGTACCCATACGCAGTCCAGTATCTCAATCAATTCCCGAAGGATCGCATGGCGCAGCTGTCGCGCTTCATCACCTTCGTGTCTGGTGCGCTCTTTGCCGTACTCTTCCTGGCCACGCTCTTCGACTCCGAGCTTTTCCTCGGCTTCGAGCTCACAACCGGTCGCACCGCGTTGTTTTATATGGGCATTCTTGGTACCATTTGGGGAACAGCTAGAAGTGGCATTCCGGATGAGGATATT
The DNA here is from genome assembly GCF_010015585.1 of Eremomyces bilateralis CBS 781.70. NCBI lineage: Eukaryota > Fungi > Ascomycota > Dothideomycetes > Eremomycetales > Eremomycetaceae > Eremomyces > Eremomyces bilateralis. The sequence continues at coordinate 21,337 of NW_022985094.1, read as the reverse complement.
GTGCTGGATCCGGAGTATGCTCTTACGCATGTGATATATCACACTCGCTACTACCCTCCGTCATGGCATGACAAGCTACACAGCGACGAAGTCCGCAAAGACTTTTCCACGCTATACAAACTCCGAATCATCTTATTCCTGGAGGAAGCGATGAGCATTATTTTCGCTCCCTACGCCATGTTATACAGCCTCCCCAAATCCAGCGAACGCATCGTGGATTTCTTTCGCGAGTCCACCATCCATGTTGATGGTCTGGGGCATGTGTGCTCGTTTGCCATCTTCGACTTCAAGAAGGGATCCTATCAAATGGGCAAGGGCAAGGACAACCCGACAGATATCGATCCCATCGAATTCCGTGACAATTATTTGGCGACGAAGGATAACAAGGTGATGGCATCGTACTATGGGTTCATGGACAATTACGGTGCCAATCAGAATCGAGGACACCCAGTGCGAACCTCCCGAAGGCATTTCGTCCCCCCCCCAGTCTTCCCAGGAATGGCATCATCCATCATGGGAGGGGATGGAATTCGGCACCGGCAGTCTCACCACCGCACCCCTCGACTCGGTCCGACCGCTTCCCACTCGGGTCACCCGGGCTCTCCTCTCAATTCGCTTCTTCTGGATCCCCACCATCAGCCACATCTTCGACACTCTCCCCGACAGAGCTCCACCCCGACCCGGCATCGTCTGGCCAACCAGGTGCCATTGGAACGTCCGGATGAGAACGAGGAACAGGGATTAGAAGAACGATTGGCCGAGCATGATATGCAGAGAACCGCAAGTAATGATGTCGACCTTGGAGCCGATCTCGATTCATGGCAAAAGGATGCTGACAGTACAGATGACGAGACTCCTAGTGGCGTTAATCAAGCTGGCGATGGCAACACGGGTGTATTAGGGTTATTGTACCAGTTCCAGAAGGCTCAAACGGATGGTCGAGGCGGGAACCTGTGATTAAGACAACATTTGCAGCATTTTTTTGGCGTTTAAGTTCGAACCCCTGCCTGTTGGCCAACCACCTACTTGGCCAGTATCACCATCTTCACCACCATCACCAAACGCGTAATATCTCAACCACCATATCGTATTACGATGTCAAATTCAGAGGAGGTACTCCTACAGGCTATCCATGCCGTAGAGACCGGTCAATGCAAATCACAAAATGAAGCTGCGGCCCTATTCAAGGTCAATCGAGCTACGCTTCAAAACCGCCTCAAGGGCATGCAATCGCGCTCTACAGCTCAACAATCGAACCAACGCCTTACACCGGTGCAAGAGAGGTTTTTAGTCGACTGGATACTTGAGAGTGACGCTCAAGGATTCCCCCCTACCCACGCACGTCTGCGTGAAATGGCCGCGCGAGTTCTAGAGCTTCAGGGTGATTCTACACCCCTTGGGAAGAATTGGATACCACGATTTCTACATCGAAATCCACGCGTTGCGACGTGTGTTGGGCATAGTCTAGATGTCGTACGACGTCAGGCTGCAACCCAGGATACAATCAATGGGTTTTACGCGTATTTTCACCAAGTTCAGACACAGTACGATGTCCACCCTTCCGATACATGGAATATGGATGAAGTCGGTGTTGGAATGGGAATATGTGCTAATTCTACTGTCATCGCAGACTCGCAGAAGTCGACAGCTTATATCACGAGTCCTGAGAACCGGGAATGGTGTTCTATCATAGAATCAGTCTCTGCGACCGGTCGCTATATCAAACCAACCATTATCCAGAAAGGCGCGTCCCTACAAGCTGCTTGGTTCCCTGAACAACCTCCAGACTTCCATTATGCGGTATCACCAAACGGCTGGACTTCAGATCAACACGCGTTGGTGTGGCTTCGTACAGTTTTCCTCCCTGAAACCGCTACAGAGCGACGGTACAGGATCCTACTCATGGACGGGCACGGAAGCCACGCAACCGTCGATTTCCTATACGAATGCAGGATAAATGACGTGATTGTGGTCTTCCTACCTGCGCATACCTCCCACATCCTTCAGCCTCTCGATCTCGCCTGTTTTTCACCTCTGAAACGCTTCTACAAGGCCCTCCTCCGCCAAAGCGCGTATATCGACGAGGCGCTACCGATTAAACGACGAAGATTCATTGTCCTCTATGCTGAGGCGCGTCGGGCACGCCTAATTGACCGTACAATCAGATCAGGGTGGAAGGCTGCAGGTCTTATACCGTGGGACCCGTCAAAAGGTCTCAATAACCGGTTCGTGGTACCGCCCACGCATACCGAAACCGCATCCTCAATTCCACGACCAAACACGCCTCCACGCACCCCAATACTAGTCGCCTCGGTCCTCCAGACGACGCCCTACAAGCCCAAACAAATACAAAGTGCATTGCGCGTTCTTAGCAAGAACACACGCGTGACGAAGTGGACGAAGGCCTACATAGGGAAGGCAGCCAAGGCAATCGGAGTGCTACAGGCGCGTCAGGCTGCATCAGATCTGAAAATTGCGAGTCTCCAGGCCCGTCTAGATGCCGCCTCAGCCCCAAAACGCAAGAAGAAGGTTCGGATAGATCCCAATGTTAAGTTCGCACAGATTAAAGAGATCAAAGTAGCGCAAGAGGCTGTACGGCTTCTGGAGGCAAATACTATACTAGAACAGAGTATTCCCGTGGCTGAAACTATACCAGACGCTCCCCAAGATGCTGTACAATAGTCCTATGGTTTGAATTTTCAATATAATTACGTGGTGGTAGAGATGTCACGGTTTTCATGATGGTGGCTAAGATGGTGATACTGGCCAAGTAGGTGGTTGGCCAACAGGCAGGGGTTCGAACTTAATCACTAGGAACAGACTAGACAATGTACGGGTAGATAGGTGTCGACCATGTTTTGAATTATCCTTTCGCTCCCGGCACCCCGACGTGGGGTTTCCTATCAATCCAGTGTCCGTTCCAGTACCAACCTAAATATCCGTCCAGGTTAATCCGGCTAGTGGGATGCTGACTTCTCCTTTCGCATCGATCCCATCCAGCCTACCCAATCCGAGAAGAAACTCTGTGTCAATTTCGACTTCGGATCGGCGAACCACAGTTTTTTTGTGTGTAAATACACCTCTCCCGCTGCGTCGAAGTGTTTCCTGTCTTGAGCCACCAAGACCCGAACAACAAACAAGCTAGCGCTGCTACAACTCCTTCCGTGGTTATCCGCCTTCGTCCGCATTGCCTCCTCGTGGATGGACGCCAACAGTGAAAGCCAACCACTCAGGTCAGTAACCTGCGGCATCTCCTTCCCTCTGCCGAGGTCGAAATACTGCTTCAACAAGTCGAAAGCCCGTTTCGAAAGCTGCGGCGTCGAAGCCGTTCGAACAAGCGTGAGAAGCGGGAGTATGATGCCCGACACAAATTCCTTGCCGAACTCCTTTTTCACCAAAATCGTGAGCAAGTCCAGGATTCGGTTTTTGAGCTGAACCATGTTGTCTCGGGCCTCCGTCTTCGCCTTCTTCTTCTCTTTGTTCGTCTGGCCCATCCGCTTCTTGAACACTTCGCTGATCTTGTCGTCCAATGCCATCATTTGCTCGTCGTCAAAATCCTCTTCTTCTTCGTCCTCATCCGACGAGCTAAGATCTTCAGGCCCAACAATTTGGGCGTTAGAAATTCGTAAAACAGCCGACAGCTCGGCATCGAACTCATTTTGCTCATTGTCGACGCCATCAACCATTTCAACGTCCGAGTCCATAGATTCCTCGGTGTCGCTGTCTTCCTTATCTTCCTCGTCCTCTGAGCTCGAGGCTTCGGCATCGTCTTCCGCCTCGTACAGTTCACTTTGGCCAGCTTCACTCTCCTCCTTTCCAAGGATATCAGTCAAGTACCCCAAAGTAGTTCGGTCCATGCGGCTCGTGAAAGCGGAGAAGACTTGCTCCGCGATTTTTCTCATCAATGTCGACCGCTTGGAGGCGAAGGAGATCAGGATCTCAAGGATGGCGCCGATGGCATTGCCTTCGCTATCATCCCCGGTGAGATCTTTGGAGCATTCGATCAGATCCTCTGCGACGGACACCGCTTCGGGTTCTCCATTATAGATTTGGAGGACGGTGAAAGACTGCAGAAGCTCCAGTCCTCCGTAGGTAAACCGGAGACTGTCGTCAGACTCCATCTTCTTCGCATGAATTTCATCAAGTGATTCGAACGTAGATTCCAGGATTTCTGAGATCTTCTCGTCGTATTCCGCAACCAGCTCAGTAGATCCAGATTGGGCGTCTTCTTGAAGATATGAAGCGGCTGTATAAGCACAGTCCCAAAGCGAAGTGTCCTTGGATGCCAGCAATGTGCCAAGTATCAAGTTCAACTTCGACCGAAACATTTCACGGGAGACACTCGAAATCGACGGCTTGGATCGGTCTTTCTTGGATGCAGATTTCCGCTTTTTCACGTAAGACAGCTCCACCATCAGACGCAGCAGAGGGGAAACCCATGGCGGAGAAGCGTTCCGTCCTCCGGTTTCTTTCTCCGACCCCGATTTCACCTGCCCCTTGACCATTGTGAGTAGTGCGTCGGCCATTGCTCGACGATCATCGGCAGCTTCGTCTTCGTCTTGAGAAGTCGGTCGGTTAATGATATCCTTGGCGAATTGAACAAAATCAACGAGCTTTTCTTCGTCGGTCTCACTGAGGATGGTCTCAATCGTGCGTGACTTCGTCGCTTGATCGAAGTCCATCGACTTTGATTGAGACAAAAGGAACATCGCTATAGAGGCGCCTTGATCAGGAGTTTTCTTGACCCGCTTGATGAGCTCCTTCAATGGCTCCAACGCCAGACCATGCAGATTACTGTCTGGAGAAGATCTCTGGTTCTGGATACTCCTGAGGATATTTGGACTGAGTAACTCGAACAGCGCCCAAGCCGGACAGGTTCGAATCGCTTGTGAAAGGATCTGCAATCCCCATGCTTTCCTCTCCGCGGATGCTTTGGCCGAAAATAAGTTATCTGCAATAATTAGCCTTGGTCTTTGGAAAATGTAAGGGGGCTTACTGTCAACAACGTCGATCCAGAAGCGACTGAACTCCTCCAACAGAGCGGCGGCTTCGGTTTTGTTCTCCAATCGGGAAATTTGATGGTGTATCAAGACACTCCAAGCGAAATTACTCTGCGACTTCCAAGAGCCTGACTTGTTGGTGCCGTCAGAGGCTTCAGGGCCGGAGGCTTTGCTGAAGTCTTCTCTCATGATCGCAGCCAGCTCTTTCCTCTCCTTCTTGGAAAGAGGATCATCCTTATGCCATACTTTGGCTGGGAGATCCAGATCAGGAAATTGGGACGTGAAGGTCAGCCAAATGGCCACCCCTTCGGGTGTGCGTTGTAGCTTGAATTTCGACAATGCGTCAACGATCGCTCTCGCATGACGTGAGGCTTGCGGAGCTTCTTGTTTGGAAAGGAGTCTCAGGGCCTTGCAAAGCATTGAACCGCACTCTTCTCGGACCCAAGGGTGCTCCTTGGCAAGACCTCCAACCACGTTCAACAAGTCGTCCCATAGCGAAGATGAGAGATCGCCTTCCAGTAAGACAGATGAGTTAATCAAGGCAGCGCTAGAATAAAGACGACCGAATATATGATCTCTCCGTTCCTAAATGCATGGTTAGCTCATGATGTTAATGGCAGAGCTAGAGGCTCACCTGTCCAGAAGCGCTTGCGTCCGTCCGGGTGTTGGATTCAATGAATGAAAGCAAATCACCCAACGATGGAGAGAACGTGTCCGGGACAGCATTTGGGTCGCCATACACCGTACGTATCACCTCGATGAGTGCCGGAAAGAAGCCAAGGCGGGCCGATTTTCGACTACTACACAATCCCCGGACGAGGCGGCGCAGAATCTTCTCAATCAGTTCCGGTGATGACCATTGAGCCGATTGAACGGTCTCCAGCAACTCCTTTGTGGCCTCTAAGCGAGGAGCCGCCGCTTCGTTCGACAGATTTTCGAATATATCGGCCAGCGCTGCGTCGGTGTTGGTGTAGACACGACGAGGTCGCTTGGTGTCCACGGAGGACTCGGGGTCATGGTTCCTACGCTTTCGAACCATTTTCGATAGTTCCTCTCTTATGTAGGATGCGACTATTCTGCTCCGGGAGGATCAAGTAAATGGTTTCAAGCAGAAGTAGGGAGTAGACGTCCTTAGCAACGCTCATGCTGAAAGTTTATTCACGTCGTCCAGACTGGAGGTATTACAGAAATTTTAGTGGGTCCGCAGATCCCCTAGACCCCTACACTTCATTCTAGTCGTGCTTCTATCAGATTGCCTGTATCGAACCACATGTACAACTGAACCTGAAAGTTCCAATACACTGCTCCATGTTAAATGATACATGTCGGTGTACTGTGCGGATTACAAGGAATGTAAACTTCAACTCCGTTTGGTTACGGGTACGGAGACAGAACAATCAGGTTCCATGCGAGAAATTATTCGCCTCTCGTCCTAAAATACACCTCTGCAAACCTCAAATCCCCCGTAAACTCTTCTAGGCCTGTTTTATCCTTCCAAGCGAGCTCATCCGCATCGACGACCAGGTTCCGCGCCGACTGGATGCAATCGTTCACCCCCACCCCCGTGTACGAGCTTCCGGCAACCTTGAGTTTGCCCTTGAAGTGCTGCTTCAGCTCCTGGTGTCCCTTTTCCATCCTCGACCAGTGCCCCACCAAGTATTGTGGAATACATTCTCGCTGCAGGGTCGCCTGGGTGGCTGTTGGCGTCGCATTTAGCCCCAGGTGCCGAGACAATATCGCTCGAGCCATCGACACCCCCTCTTCCTCATCCGGGAATTCCGTCCAACCATCCCACCAATGCCCCCCCAGTATAACCGTGAGCTTAGTTCCGGAAACCGAATCCTGGCCCGACGTCGCACAGGAGTCGAAAATCACGCCTAAAGCGCGCTCGGGGTTTTGATCGATCGGAATGCTTTGGGGGATCAAGTATCCAAAGCCTTCAGGCATCCCCAAGTCGGATTCCTGGAAGAAGAGATTGACCACCATGACCGAAACCGCGTGCGTTTCGCCGAAGGATGGCAAAAGCGTGGTCCCGGAGCCATCCTTGCAGATGTTCGCAAGATGGCGGGAAAATACCGTGGAGATGACCTGGTCGGCTTGTGGTAAGGACTTTCCAGCGGAGGTGATCTGATACTATTAGCGGATACCAAGGGTGGATGAAACCAACTCACTTCAATCTTCTCCGTTGCACTATCCATAGAAAGTGCTGAGATAGGCGTATTCTCATGGATGGTCACGCCTCGACTTAACAATCGCTCTCTCAGGGCAGAAACGAGACCCGTAAGCCCACGCTTCAACGTATATACACTTGCCCGGGAAAGTTTCTCTTTCAATGTCGACCCCAGAGGCTTTCTCTGACGATCAAGGATTGACTGGTACTCTCGCGCAGAGCCAAGCATCATGCCGGACCGTAAGTTCGACCATACACTGGGTATTGATCCAACCAAACTTCCGTATCGGCCCTCATAGTACCATAGGAGTGGGAATATACTCTTCATGCTCAACTGATTTACATCGCCTGCGTATATGCCATGGAGAAGGGCAGAAACCATGTTGTCCGCCATTCTCCTGTCCAATCGTCTTGAGATGAACGACGCGACGGACTCGTCCTGCAAATTGGATGGTCGAGTGGACACAAACCATTCGGTCAGAGCGGAGCCGATCCCTTCGAACAAGGGTTCGTTCCATACTTGAGAGATCCCTTCTCCTGCTTGTGGCATCGGCATTCGTACCAGATGATCCGGATAGTAGATGTACCGATTCGTTGAGGCGGGAGCATCTCGTCGAGTCGCAATGACATCTTGGGCCAGACCTAAGTCCTCGATCTTTCTAGGTCAGAGAGCGGAAGGTACCATACAGCGGGGAGACGAACGAGATGAGGAGTCAATAGCCCAATCGTGGGCCTGAGAGTCCGTGGACCGTGTTCAAATATGACATCGCCCGATCCAATACCCTTTGCAGTTGACCGAATCCAGCCACCCACACGGTCCGAGCCCTCATATATTGTGATCTTCGAGCTCGGCAGAGCTTCTCGAAGGTAGAACGCCGTCGATAAACCTGTTATCCCCCCACCTAGGATGGCGATGTTAGGACCATTGGATTCGCTGTAATGGCGTCGGACATCACGGCGACGCGAAACCCAGGCACGAGCGCCGGAATAGGAGGGCCGCAAGATCAATTGGCGAGTGACATGATTTGCGCATAGCAGCATTGCACCGCCAACTTCACCCAAACCTTGAGGATACGGAATTGATCGTAAGGTATTTTACAATTGGTCTTTGGAAGTTGATGGCATATGGAAGCTGGATGGCTCGGCAAGATCCGGGTGGGTACGTACCTGGACCTCGTGAGCCTCACGCCCCCACCATTTGGATATTTTATGGATATTACAGAAAGTGGACGACTGTAATGGAACTTCTCGTCCTCCTGTTCATCGAGACTTTAATAAAAATTTCCGTAACGAAGCACTTGCTTCCATTCCAGTGTATATATACGTTATTATTGTCTTCACGGTCAATAATTGGACTCGGTCGATTCGTTCAGAAGCCAACAGCGTCTATCACAGAGGATCGAAAAGTCTATTGTCAACTCAAAACGCGCCCAATCGATATGCAGCTTCTCACAACCATATGACTAATTAAGTAGCCGCTGAATTATGCTAACATGTCTTTTGACTTTTGTTCCTCCGAACTAGATTCTTTGATATTCCTTGAGTTCCATGAACATATACCATCCCTCATCCACTAACAGCTCCACAGATCCCCAATCATCGCGTCGACACTCAAAGAGCCTGCTTTGGGGAAAGAATAGAGAGCGGATTGAATTCCAAGATATAGCCATCCGGGTCTCGGGCCATGCCAGTAGGAAGCGAAACAGTCCCGATGCGGCCCGATCCCGCCTCCAAGAGGATCTCGTTTCCGTATGCCCGAACCTTTTCCATGGACTCGTGGACGTCCTCGACATAGAGGGCCAGTTTGACGGGAATGTTGGTCGTGTTCCGTGGGGTTTTCCATTGCATCAGGACGACGGAGCTTCCGGAGTTCGGGGCCGGGAGGGCAACCACCTTCTCGAGGAATTGGGGGAGATCGTACGAGACACCGGTGTCGACGAAGGGAAGCACTTTCGTGTAAAAGTCCATCGAGACATTCAGGTTGGAGACGGCGATTCCAACGGCGCCTAGGACGGGTTGAGTACGCGGCATGGTGGTGGTATTCTGGGCTGTGGTATTCTGGGCTGGCTCTGCACACTGTGCACAGGTGAGGGCACTGAGCGTGCTCAGCAATGAAAATAGTCGGACTCGCATATTGATTGAATGGTACCTGGAACGTTGAAACAGGAGCGTCAAGCACAGCGAGGGGACGAGGAGAAGGTCTGATATACGCAACGAGGAATTGGTTTCTAGATTGCGTTAAACATTTAAGTGGATGCCGGGTATCTGGATGCGATACCCGACATTGCATTTAATGTACTTTATGGAGCGCCTATATAGCAGTAGGCAGCCCCTCGGTTCACTCGATGAAGGGAGTATTGCTATTAGCCAGTCTGCGACGTGGTTAGGGTGGTCAATTAGCGGCCATCTAATTGATGCGAGAGCATGGGTCCCATCTCGGCAGACCAATTATTTACCATCTAACACGTATCTATTCGTCCTTGCACCAGAGAGTCTTGTGAACCCGGTTACCAGGACCGGTAACATCAAAGCCACTCCTTTCTCATATTCTTTGTAACCAAGTCAGTCCTTATGAGAGTTTCGGTATCTTTATGAAGGAAGGGATTGAGAGATGTTTCCTGCAGCATCAATCCAACCCCTCAGTATAGTCGTTTGTTTCGGTCTTTAAATTGGGCAACTTTGCAGTACTCTACTCTGTCCAATACTCTATTGCTCCAAGATTGATGAGAACAAGGTAGGACAGGATGTTGATGACGGGAGTTCGCTTCATTTCCTTCAATTGCTCTTCCCCAAACCGGAATATCCTGAATTCCTGGTGTACCCATAATCCAGCCCTGTGAATGATGAAATGCCACTCTCGCAACCAGGGAGTTAAGACTCAAGAAACAGTCGCTGGGCTCTGGGGGAGCTCCACTTCCGTGCCGCTGCTAATTACTTCCCCAGACTGTGTGGCGTCACCCATCATTAGCCAATGGAGACCACGGATGCCTTCCAATCTACCGAGGTAGAGCCGGATGATGAAGGGCCCATTGTCACGTGGATATTCAATAATCACCATCATCTCAGGCAGGTGAATGTCACAGATGGAAAGTCTAAGGTGAAAATTCTGCTGTCTCGCTTTCAATTATCACAGAGCACTCGATCCGAATCGTAGAGTTCCGATTTCGACAGCAAGTGACGACAGGGAGTTTGGTACTCACATAGTGCCTCCTGTCCAATAATCCCGGTGGTAGAACGGTGAGACAGTTGACGCGACGCGCCGCCCGCTAGATCTTCGGCCTACATCCATCATTTACGGGCCAGGGAACACTGCAGATCGAGGATAGGTGAGCGCAGCAAGTAATCATACAATCGTCGGAAACGAGCATGGACTTACAAGGAGGACCTAGAGAGCAGGCGCAGCATCGCCGCGATGCCTCAATACCCGCCCCCGCCGCCACCCGACCAGCAGCATTATCATCCAAATCATCCCATCTACCCATCATCAACCTCCACGCAGCCCGTCAGTCCATCGCTGCGGCACGACTCCGGTCCGTACGTGGGACCCAATTCCGCCGAGCACAACGAGGCCTTGACCTTGGCCGAGCAACTGCGGAGTGTCGTGCAACCGGCGCAGCACAGCGAACATGATCCTGCCCTCGGCCACGTCGGCATCCACGGTCCCCCTCAGGTTGTCCCCGCCGCTGGACCAGCTTCGGTCCCCGGCCAGACGCAGGACAGTCAGAAGCAGCACCGCCTGCGAAAAGCTTGTGATGCATGTGGAGAACGAAAGGTTCGCTGCTCGGACACCTTGCCATGTGAGCCATGCCAGCGGTTAGGGATCGAGTGTACTTTCGATCGGCCCAGCAAGCGTCGAGGCCCTCCAAATCGAGTGGCAGAGAGGAGGAAGCGGACCAAACTCACCGGAGAAGGGGAGCTCGTCGGACAGTCTGGAGCGTCGTCTCCAACCCAGATGGCTCATGCGCTCACCGCTCTGAAATCGCCTTCAACAATAGGCGTCGAGTCTATCTGTTCCCGGGAGATTGTCTCTCGCCTGGTTGACGACTTTTTCACCTATATTCACCCTCTCTGTCCTTTCCCGCATCGACCGACGTTCCGGGCCCAATTCGATAGTGGAGAGGACTACCGCAACCCCCCCTTCCTGGCGCTTCTCGCTTCGATGGTTGCCATCTTGACCGCATCGTTCCCTCGAAAAGTGCGGGAAGAGTTGAATGCCTTTAACCAAGGTGATCTCTTTCCCACGCACTCGCATCTGATTCAACGTTGCTTGGAGGTCTGTTCGGATTCTCGGGGTTTCAATTACGTTGACAAGGAAGATATCAACGTGAACGATGCAGCGACAAGCTACTTCATCGGACTTACCCATGCATATACTTTTCGATCGGTGCAGACCATCCTCTCTCTCTCAGAATGCTTGACCATCCTGCGGCTCCTTGGGCTCCATCGTTCGGAGTCCAGGCAGCGGTCAGATGATCAGAGTTCCGACGGGGGACGCTCATCTCCTGATCTTGTGACTCAGGAAATCGGAAGGAGGATATTCTGGACAGTGTTCGTGAGTATCAGGTATGTACAGTTCATTGGATTCGACCGTTGTGGTTTTACGCGTCGGCTAATCTCTCTCAGAACAATGGACATCTTCACAAGGGACGGACCAATTATCATCCTTCCTGAGACTCCAACCTTCACTTATCCGCCCAAGCCAGTGGAGGTGGATGACGAGTTTCTCCATCCAGACAATATCGAGAACCAGCCTGCCAATGTAGTCTCCTTTCTCACCGGATTCAACGCCAATGTCCGCATCTACCAGAGCGTCGATGGGATCTTAGCCGTCGACTACTCATCGGGCGTCCTTTCATCCACGCAAGGTCAACTGCGGAAGAAGGCCCTTGAGGCGGGACTACGCAACTGCCACGACGCCATCAACGAGCTCCCCCCGGAGCTGAAGGTTTGGTCACCGTACAATCAGCATGTACCGTTCGGCCTGCCATTTTGGGAGGCGCCGTCTGGGTATAGTAGCGCGACCCAAGCAATCGCCGGCGCAGCTCTCACAGGTACTTCCGGCGGCGAAATCCTCGACCGACGCAAGATTCAGTACGAGATTCAAAAGGCGAACATCTATGCCAGTCAGTTAAGTACTCGTGTCTACATCGTCGACCGATACTCGGGAATGGCCCAAACCATCAATGGCAAAGGAGATCCTGGCAAGTCCGCTGAAGGAGGCAACGCTCCGCCCATTAGCAACACCAGCTTCGAGCGAAATGTCTCTTCACCAGAGGCAGTTATCAAGATATCGGAAGAGGATATGACCCAAGAGAGGGAAAGCATCATCCAAGGTCTCCTGACTATGGTGAAAAGTGTCAGCAGAGTCCACATGGAGCCCAATTCCATCAGCTTTGTAAGTCATCGACTCGCCATCTGCCCGGTAAAATCTACTAATCAAGTCTGCAGAGCATGAAAGTGCGACAGGTGGCCTCGCTTCTATTGAATTCGTCGTCGAATTCCAAATCCTTCGCCGCTTTACGCGACCAAACGCTCTTACCGCTTGTCGACCTGATGTCGCGCCTAGAACGAATGGGACCCGACAGCGGCGCCTCGGATGCTTCGAACGGCGATGAATCCGACCTTCGGAGGTGGGCCGACATTCGGGATTACCAGGCCAAACTAGCTGCGAGGGCCGACGTTGCCAGCAGTTTTGAGTAAGCACGCGAGGCAGGTGCTGCACAAAGCACCCTCACGATCGCCATGGCAAGTCTGCGATCTTATGTGGATGTGAACGAAGGAAATGACATACATGGTGGTTCAGGGGCGATCCGGGTTTCTAAATGCCCTGGAATCGACGAAATATATTTATCATGCGACGCATCACTTCGGGCATATCGTAATGCAATAGGCAACACTCTACGGCCTGAAGCTCAAAGCTCGATGAACAAAAAAGGATCGCTGCAAAACCCGGCGATGGATTATGATTACCGTAGCAAACTTGATATCCTTTCTCTCCCACCATCTCCCCGCTCCTGCGGCTCTGCGAGTGACAAACATCGGATGGACGAACAGGGGTCAAACTTCAAAGGCAACCGGTGAGGATGTGGCAAATTGGTGATCGTCTTGTTCACCTTTGGCCTTTCAGCCTTCAGAGTTCCGGCTGTCACCGTACTACGTAGTAAGGCTGTCTGGAGCTGTACTATTAATACGACCACTTTACATGGATCATCCAGGAGAGGGGGTGCTGGACCCTGGCCCTCATTTCTTAAAGCCTAAAGGTCACCCCCTCCGCAAATCGCGAAAAACCAGACCGATACATGTCCACGGCCTGCATGGCTGCATCCAGAATGAGGAGGATCTGCGTTCTTAATTTCTCTTGAACCGACCAAGCATGAAGCAGCATATTACGTAGTATGTACTCACGCATCTGCACATTCAAATTAATATTACGGCAAGGGCCGCAAGGCTGACTACCTATTTTCTGACACGAGATCGATTCTTTTGCGCATTGACCCGAACCTGGTGCAGTACCCTTGTTGCGCTTGCTGGTAAACAACTGTGCCCGCCAGGCGGCATAATTTGCTTCACGCCCCGATGCTCGACTTTGCAGCGTTCCATGTGCATAATATAGCGAAGTATCGAATACCAGCCCCCTCTTTTAGTCAGTATATGGCCCTTCTTCCCACTCTGCTTCCGCGTCGTGAGCAGTGATCTTTTGGAATCGTTGCGGGTCCCAGGAATATGAGCCGCTCGATGGATGGGATTCGAAGAGCCTTCTCTGCGCCGCCCATCACGGTACAGGATCTAACTGATGGGGAACAGGACCCGGAACCAAAGAGTGAGTGGAACTATTCCCCTTCGCCGGCTTCGACGGGTTTAGTCCTGCGAGCGGCTTCGCCCGGTATGCGCCGTGCTGTATGGTTTTCCCGGACCGCGCGGTTGATGCTCATGAAGACGCGTGGCTCGCTCCACTGGGCCGCTTTATGACCATGGGATCTGCATACCACCCATTGGATCCTCCGTTTTGAAAGAATGTAATCGTGTCTGACGCGCCAAATGTAGGCCCTGCCTTTGATGATTTTCTTCCCACCGAGAACGGACGCAACGGCGTGCCACGAGGCCGAAAGGCCCGTTACCGGAAACACAAACCGAAGCCGAGCCCGAAATGGAAGAAAGAATGGACCGCGGACAGCTGGAAGGACGGGCGCGTTCTGGTGATCGATTTCATCAGTGCGAGATACACGTCCACCGGCCGTCGCAAGATCGTGGCGCAAGAGTTCCATGAGCTGTCTAAGCTTCAGGAGTTCTACGCGGACGCCGACAGACAGAAAGATCAGCCGGGGTTGATCCTACGCATCATCCACGTGCAGAACGCGGTCTGGGCGCGGCGATACCTCCTTCGGAAGTTCAACATCAACCACCGCGATGACCTCGTTGGGACGGCGTTTGGCAAGTGGGCGGAGTTTGAACGACCGCAACGGCGGGCGGGCAAGCCGTTGCTGAATGGGAAGACGTTTCGGATCCAACGGGATCCCTGGCGAGGGATCTCCCGTTGTGCCTTTGGTCTGGATTATCTCCGTCCGGTGCCGGCCAATCGATTCCACGGGGGGGCGGCCGACGACTTCAAGATGCTGGAGCTGAACGCGTACGGCCCGGATGAGAATCCGGATTACGGGTACAATGTGTATGTGCAGCGGCTGTCGGTGTACATTCAGCGGAACGAAGGCGAGTCCATGGCGCTGAACGCCGAAGATATGGAGAGCCCGTATTCAACGCCGAGGGAGGATGCGAAAGCCCGCGATGCGGAGGGACGGCGTCCTCGGCTTGGGCCCTACGGCGACGAGGATTACTTTCCGGACATCAACCGACTCGACAATGGCTCGGTGATCATCATCTTCGAAGGTTCACAGTCGGGGTCTTGCGAGGAAACCCTAATCGGGGCGCGACAGGAGATCGAATCCGCCTGGAGCGGGTTAACCTTCTTTCTGCCGCGAGAGGATCTGTCAGACGATCCGACCCTGAGCGATCAGACTCTGACCCTCGAATGCATGGATCTAATCTTGAACGATATATTCAAATCGCTAAACAACAACTGGGACCATTTTCTGACCAAATGTGAGACCCATGTTTCGATCTTGGAAGACAAGATCTATGAGAATCCGGCAGATGAATCGCGCGCTCCGGAGTTGTGGACCAATGCGAGCATCTGGCTCAAAGTGGAGAAGCTCATGTACATTCATATCGATGTGATCAAAGAATTGAAGGGGGAATTGAAGGAACTTGCGGATGACATGCTCTCGAAGCAAAGTTTCATTGAGACCGTGCCGGATAGCTTTGACAAGCTGGCGAATTGGGTGCAAGAGGATCTGGTAAAGCCGACGCAAAATCTCAGTGACTTGGTAAGTTCCCTTTCTCAATGGATGCAGATACACGACTAACGCGCCGAAGATGTACAAGAGCGTCGAGATCCGGGACGCACGGTTCTCCCTCCAGCTAAATGCCTCGCTTTGGCGATTGTCCTGGATTACCTTCATCTTTCTCCCCTTGACATTTGTCGTGGGATTTTTTGGGATGAACGTCGACACGTTTGAGGACAATCCATCGATCAAGTGGTATTTCATCTCCAGTTTTCCTATGCTGCTCATTCTCTTCATCATCGTGTACGTCTTCAAGCATAGTCCAGCGACTGTGCGTGTACCCATCCGTCGTGGGACATACGAGAACCTTTACCATGATATTGCTTCCGAACACCCGGATCTCTGGTCCCGTACCGGGGCGCGAGTCGATGCCGTTGAGCCTGAGGGGCTGTTGAGCAAGATCAAATGGAAACTGATCGTGCGATGGTTTGCGCCGAAACGGACTGTCATGGCTCCCGCCTACCGCCCTGACGCCGGGGGTGGCGGTGTCTGGCAACGGACAAAGAACTCGTTGTTGCGCCGATGGCTCCCCGAAATCCAGGTTCGGCGGACTGGGAAGTATGAGGCGGATCTAGTTGACATCGAGCGTCGCGCGGAGACTCAGCCCGGGGCAGTGGGCGAACTCCACACTTCGAGTATGCCAGAGGCCGAGCCGGAAGCTGCCGAACAAGTGCGTCGAAGTATGTTCCGACCGAGACAATCTGGAAGTAGCCGGTCGAGCCACAATCGGCAAGGCAGTAATCACAGCAGTGGAATCATAGTCACGGAAGAAAAGAGCGAGGACGAACGGGATGCTGAAGAAGATGCACGACTGCGTGCGACTCGACGAGCGCAGCCACAGCAAGGACAGGGTGGGCAGTCGGATGCAGGAGTGGTGGATGGAAGTCACGATAGCGGCGAGGGACAGGGTGAGGATAGAGAGCGATTTAGGTTGAATGTGCCTGGAAATAGGAAACGGTAGTAGGACAATCTTACGGAGTACAGAGTACAGACTATTACAGTATCAGTGTATCTAGTGGAGGAAACAACAAGGGACAGCGGAATTGAATCACGTGGTAGAGGAGATGACTGAATGGTACTGGTTGACATTACCTCAGCAAGCTCAGGCTATTTGTGGTCGTGCCAAGGCACCGGAGCGGACTATACCTAATCGGTAAGTCACATGTGCTCCTCGAACAAATAGCCTGAGGATTCTGTCCACCTATTTCGGCGTGTGCCGTGAACTTTCATGCCAAATAGAAGACCATCTTTAACTCCATTTTTATCCACAACCACATGGTGCATCATCAATTGAATACATCCATTCGATTCCTCTGGGCTTTTTCCATAATTGATTGAATTTTGGGCCATGTCGGCCCAAAACCAGCGTCGTCAGAGTGCGCGGTTGAACCCGCCCATCTTGCCTCCCGCTCCAAGTCCTCGGCATATTGCTGCTTCAAACACATCTAATGCACCTCGTCAGAAAGTAAGAAGGTCTCAAAGACGCAGTAAAGCGCAGAGAGTAAACGAGATATGCCAATTCATGCGGAAAAAAAAAATTACATTACGAGAATTTATCCATGTCTACGCGACGACTCAAGGGTCTGGTGGTTATGGAGAGCGCCCTGCCACGCGTGCCAAACGGCTCGCCGAGGCCGTCTACGGTCAACCAGAGGTCTTAGACGCGCTGCAAGAACACCCCGCGTCTGGTGCGACAGGAATTGTCACTGTAAAGGGTCTGAGGAAGGAAATGAAGGCACTGGAAGAAGCCGGAGGTATGTTTAGTGCCTACCAAGTCGACCGTGTCCAAGAGAGAACTTCACCTGCCGGCATGGGAAGGGAGAAAGAGCCAGAGGGACAGAAAGTCGAGGACTACGAGCGTATACTGGGCGATATGCAGTTTGGGCAGATGTACGAGCAAGTTAACACTCATGCTCCTCTTCTATGTGGATTGCTTAATGGCATCATGGCGCCCAAGAGAGAGAGAAAAGATCGATCACTACGGGACCCTGTCAAATTCAACCACAGGATTGCGATAATCACGTCGATTCTCTGCTATTCTCGGGCGTCGGAAGGGAGCAACAAGTTTCCCCGCGTATTTGGTGCCTTTCTGCACTCAAATGGCGTGAAACGGCGTATCCTCGATCTTCTTCACCAGTTTGGGGTTTGTGAAGGCTACAAGGGAGTCCACAGACATCTCGAAACCGTGGCAGAACAAGCAAAGGCATCTTCACCGCCTCTCAGCATAGACGTCGACTGATTGCAACTAGGGAACGGTCCGTCGATATGGTCAGCAACTAGATGCCTGTGTTGTGTATGACAATTTCGACTATCGAGAAGGTATTAAGCACCAGCTCATTTCAAATCACGCAGAAATGCGCTCTGTGACAACGGGAAAGGTTTTCAGAGGCGCCGATATCCCCTCTGGTGGTTTAAAGCAGTCAATGCTGCACCGCGAGGTTCCACTTACAATAGAGGATCTTCTATACTCTCCTGGTGCAGCAGTATATGACGAGACCGCCGCCAAGATTGATACCTACTTTATAGCGGAGGCAATTCGATCGGTATATCCACTCGCGATCAAATCTATCTTCTCTACGTCCGGTATACCTTACCCCGCTATGCCAACAGTCGAGTTACTCGAGCTTCGAAAGACAGACAGCAAGACGCTCGGTCCGATTCTCTTCAACGAAGGTACTCTAGATGGCTCCTACGAGGTTATAGAGAGCATCTACAAGCACCAATTCCAACTAGATAATAAAGAATTCGACAACCGTCTGTTCTTGGCGTTTGGCGATCAAAAAACCTCTTCACTTATCCGATCTATGCAGGCTGAGCAAGTCGACGCGTCTATGGCGTATGATAGAAAAGACTGGCTGATAGGAGTCGCTGCTCTCTTTCACCTGCGTATGAATTTTCTATGGCTCATGCAAAAGACACATTACGGAAACATGGAGCAACAGGACGCTTCAACTCTCTATCACAACATCAACTTCTGGGGACGAAAGAATATTCCAGCGGACCGTGCAGCTTTTCAGGTTCTAGAAGAGCTAGTGCTTCACAGTTTCGACGCTCGAGTTGTTGGACTACTTTATACTCACCTCGAGCAGTACGGCATCGATATCTCCGATCAAGAGGGGGTTGACAAGGCAATTCGGAACATGGATACTAGAGGGTTCATGGAACTGGTGGAGGATGTTCGCAGATCCGCATTTGAGCCGGAAGCCTGGCGACCATCGAAGGAGAAGCATACCAACAATACAGTCGATGAGGAGTTCCTTAGTCATGCTCGATACCTTCAACAAATGGTTGTGTACAAGACCTTGAAGTACGGCATCAAAAACGGAGATATAGGACTCATCGACCGAGTCATTGGTGTCTGTTGCTTTTACTTCGAGGGGACTGGACAATCAAACTACGCATTCGAAATGCTCTATCTAAAGCGGCTCACTAGCACCAAAGCTTGTGACAAGGAGCTTCGGCGCGCAATACTCTCGAATAGCCTCGTTAACCCGCATGGCTGTCGGGACACCTGGCAAGAAGTCGATCGTAGCCTTGAATATCTGAACCTGGAGCTGAAAAGAGAGCTTTGGGCCCGTCGAACGTCGACTTTCGGATTGGATGCTCTGTTCAAGACTACCTCATTAACGGCAGAATATACTGTTTGTCTACGCAGGGCAGTAGAGGACGCATTCGCCCGGAAGGGCAACTCCACACATTCTGTGCCCTCCGCGATGGATGATATTCATACATTAGCCTTTGAGCTGGCATGCGACTCGATTAAATTTTATGACGGCGGCAGGGAGGCAAGACATCAAGCACCAGACATACATACGATCGGGCTCGGAAGAGTAGCAACTCAAAAATTGGAGGTGTTTAATGCAAAGGTCATAAGAGATGAAGATCGAATAGTCGTACCACCTTATGAGAGGAGAGGAGCCACGGCTGATTTAGATCCTAATAGCGACACGATGGCGATATTGGTATGCGCATGCTCATGGAGTTTCTAGTCTCGTGCTAACAGACGTCGCCAGCCCTTGGCAGACAGAGATGTAGCCCATGAATGGGGTTTACCTTCGGACGTCGAGTCAGAGTAACCTATCTATAATGTCCACTCGCTGTGGTTGTAGCGGCTATTATTCCCTTTCTTGTTGCGAGGGCTTCACCTTGCGTTAGAGTCTAGAACGCCGAGGACGACCCGTTTCGTTTCTACTTCCCCCCCCCGGGTTAATATGGGACGTTTCAAGGCCCGATTACCATCAATTACACCTGATACCTCATTCTCGCCGTCTTCGAGAACACCTGACCTAGCAGAAGAATAATCTACGTTTGTAGATGTCATCAACCTACCCATAGATGTAAATGACGAGTTCGCTGATACTATGGTCATTGGTAGGGTAGGTAGATGGGAAGAGCACGAGGCTGACACCTCCCTTGCCTGAGCAATGATCCGCTCTAGCGAGGAAACGTACTCTTCTCGCTCACGCGCGAGTAATACTCTTCGTTCCTGATCAGGAGTTATCAGAGTCTCTGCTTCTATAGACAATCTTCTCTTCCGACCTCTGTGTTGAGATACTTGCTGTTCGACTGTGGGATGAGCGTGTTCGAATGGCGCCCTTCGTATTAGAACTTGAGCTGCCGCTGCGGTTCCTGGTGTATAGCGTCCGGGCCAGTTCCTCACTACATAGGACTTGATTTTATTGAACTCTTCGAACAGCTCATGGGAATGGTCTTTCATCCAAGCCGATTTCGTAAACTTCTCCAACTCAGCAGCCGAGCGGATGTTCGTATACTCTCTCGATATTGATATCCACTCTTCCTTCGGCGCGAATAACCGTGCTGAGAGTTCTGGCTTCATCATCCGATGTGCCGAATTCACAACGTTATCTCCCCAGAGGGTCAGGCGGTCATAAAATGCGCCGGATGCCGTTCCAGTCTGGGGCTTACGAAGACCAGTTGTGGTATCCCATGGGAAAGGTACCGCCCGCGCCAGATCTGGGTTACAGACATTACAGCACTCCTGCGGTTCAGGAGCCGGTAACCTAGATGCTGGATCCGATAGACTCTCTTGTAGCCAATCCATTAGGATTCGGCGTAGGCATGCGGATCGATTAACAAGATTGAATAGCGCCGGACAGTCATCGTGTAGGTCTGTTCGGCGTTCTCTCTCCGTTTTGCGTCGGTGCTGCTCTCCTGGTATATCATATTTAATGGCGTCTACGGCAATATCCGATTCATCATCTAGGATGTCACCGCCCACTCCTGGATCAGCAGAGTACGACTGAGCTAACCGGCTCGTGTTGGAAGGCCGTCTTAAACACGACGGCGTCTGAGTTCTGGATAGAAGCGCCGGTCTTGTCGATAAGATCCTGTCACCTATCGCCCAACTTTCCACCAAGAAGATGGCCTCTCCTTTAATGCCAGCCATCCTAGCTGCACGGCCAAATCGTTGGATAAGGACGCATAAGAGTCGTTCCAGAGGGAAGCCGTATTGGACAACTCGTGTGACATCCGAGAGATCTACCCCCGTTCCTAATGATTCTGTGGCCACCATAATTCGGATCTTAGAGTCCGCTTTGGAAAACTGGTCGTATATAGCATTCTTGTCGTTTGGAGTGGTGTGTGAATGGTAGACCTGGATAATCTGCTTGCAGTCGTGGGCCCCGACGGCCCCAGCTGAGAGTTTCTGTAGCCAGCCTCGCAGACATTCCGCACATTTTTGGATATCACGTCGGGAGTCTATAAAGATTATAGTCTTCGGAATTCGTTCCGGCGTTGGCGAGCCGTTT